>NC_058405.1:97118743-97335429 GCF_002201575.2 Neomonachus schauinslandi | reverse complement strand
TTTTTTTTTTTTTTTTTTCTTAACATATATTGCGTTATTTGTTTCAGAGGTACAGATCTGAGATTCAACAGTCTTGCAAAATTCACAGCGCTTACCAGAGCACATACCCTCCCCAGTGTCTATCACCCAGTCACCCCATCCTTCCCACCCCACCCCCCACTCCAGCAACCCTCAGTTTGTTTCCTGAGATTAAGAATTCCTCATATCAGTGAGATCATATGATACTTGAAAAGACAGTTAAGTTTTAAGGTGATGTCTCAGACTATGGGGGACTGATGAAGAGGTATCCTACTCCAGTTTTGCCATCGGCACACCCCTTGTAGCCAGGCTGTATATGTAGACTAAAAATCCATGAGAGGATTCAAAAGATGGGAAAGTAATTGCTTGAAGAGAGTTGTCATGTGATCTGAACATCCCCATCAGCATCTCCGTGGGAAATTGGGAGGTATGCTTCTCTCCTCTTCTAGCCAACCAAGGGAGGAGGGGAGGGCAGGCACTTCAAGGAAGTATTCAAAGGTCCTGGCACATGTTCTCTCAAGTTTAAGGAACACAAAACACAAGGACTGGTGCCCAAGTCAGAGTGACAAAAGGCACTGGAGCCTACAGAAGGCTTGCTGCTCTGACTGCAAGATAAAGAAAGGGAATTCTCATGGGAATAGCCTGTATTTTGAGGTGGGGCCAAAGAAGGTGAGTTTCTCCTGGGCCAGAAGGGAACCCCATAGGAAGGAGCAATTTGGGATTTTTAAGGGTGACTCTATCCACTAGGGCTGCTTAGAGGGATAAGGTATCCCTAACAGAGAACTACTCAGGGGAAGATCGTGAGTGGTCAAGTGAATGAGACAGGATCATGCCAAGGTAACTACAGGAAACACATTTCCCACCATAGGCATTCCCTGAGAATGAAGACCTGCATTTGGAATATACCACAGCAGTGATGTTCTGGTAAAGGTTTAACAACTAGATCTTCAGGACAAGGGTCCAGATGTGTAGCATTTCTGACTTCCATGGTATGATTCCATGGCTCCAGACTCCCAGCACAGCCAACTTCAGGCTACCCATGTGACATCTAAGTGGCATTAGAAAAAGATGCACAGTAGAA
This sequence comes from Neomonachus schauinslandi, assembly GCF_002201575.2. NCBI lineage: Eukaryota > Metazoa > Chordata > Mammalia > Carnivora > Phocidae > Neomonachus > Neomonachus schauinslandi. Next base: position 97,334,330 of record NC_058405.1, on the reverse strand, counting down.
CATCGTTATAAAGTACTTCTGCCATGCAGATGCAGTAGACATAGGTAAACCCAAGACAAGAACATCAATTATAGTAAAATGTAGTTAACTAGGAGGTGATGAGTATTTATTATCTTATTTTAAAACATTTATTTAATTATAAGTTTATATATAACTTAATTTTTAATGATGGCTATACTTAACAACCATCTAATATTCTGGATCATTGAACAGTGTCCTGGGATCGAGTGCCGCTTCGGGCTCCCTGCTCAGTGGGGGGGAGTTGGGGTCTGCTTCTCCCTCCCTCAGCCCTCCCCCTGCTCATGCACGCACCCTCTTTCTCTCAAAAATAAATCATAAAAAAAAAGAGAAAGAAATGGGATAACATTGCTGCTGCAAGCTGGGAAACGAGGAGTCAAGAACCAACTAATGATAGGGGGTAGCAACCAGAAAATTGTGTCACAGGAGGTGGGGGAATATAAATCCTGTTGAAAATACCCTGAATTTGGCTCCTAAAAGATGTATTTAAATCTTAGGTGTCTCTCCCTTTTTTTTAAAGTAGCGAACTTCCATGTATGTGGCTATTGTTAGATTAGATTTTAAAAGCTGAACCTTGCAAAACCTAAAATACCTAGAGTACTGCTTCACCTTCCAAAGTCCTCTGTGTTGTGCTTTCAAGGGTTTTGAACTGCAGTTCAATTAAGATATAAAATAGGGGCTTTGAAATTCGGCAAGGTGTGGGTGGTGAGCAAACCAGGCAGCCAAAGCTGTCGGAAAATCCTCATCTTAGAATGACCTTCACTTCAGCTTCTCCCCGCTGCCAGGAGTATGAATCCTTAATGTCTCCTTGGCTCAGCTGTTATCACTGAAACAGTATGATTTTTGAGGTCACTAAGTATGAGAAGGACACACAAAATAGGAAAACTGGAAAAATGTAGTTAGAGCCCACTAGATTTAGCATTAATGTCTTAGCAAATGTTAAGAACTTTTCTTCCCCAATTTCCCCAATAGACTTTATTTTTTTAAAGCAGTTTTAGGTTCACAGCAAAACTAAATGGGAGATAGAGGGTTCCCAGATAAGCCCTTCTCCTACCCTCTACCAGCATCCTGCATCAGATTAAGGTAGTATTTTAAATGTGGTGATTTTACATATACAAGCCATTCTTCCGTGCCTCTCCCATCTGACAAAAATGAACAAAAGGTTCTTTTCACACTGTGCATCTGCTACAGCTAAAAGGGAGTCTCTGGTACTTTAGATGATTGACCCTTCAGTTTTCCTGACAGACCAAGTTGATCACCCCTCCCCCACCCAAGGGCATGAAAACTTGCCCCTCTGTATATTCCACACAGGAATTTTCAGGGAGAAATGTCAGCTGCCTTCATCCCACTACCTTCCCTGCCAGACTTAAGCTGTCAATGGTCTTTTCTTTTAAATAAATGAAATGAATAAATCTGAAACTACAGATGGTCCCCAACTTAAAATGGTTGGATTTTTATAGGTTGATTTTTTTTTATTTTTCTTATGTTGATGCAAAAGTGATATGCATTCTGTTGAAACTTCACTTCGAATTTTGAATTTGGATCTTTTCCCAGGCTAGTGATAGGCGGTAGATGGATCCTCGCTTGTGATGCTGGGCAGCAGGTTACAGCTTCCAGCCAGCTATACAATCATAAGGGCAAACGACCAGTACACTTAGAACCAGTCTGTACCCACATAGCCATTCTGGTTTTCACTTTCAGTCAATCAATTCCATAAGATAGTCAGCACTTCATTATAAAATAGGTTTTGTGTTAGATGATATTGTCCTCCTGTGGGCTAAGGTAAGTGTTCTGAGCACGTTCAAGGTAGGCAAGGCTAAGCTACAATGTTAAATGGTAGCCATTTAACAGATGCCAAAGACTAGGGGTATTAAATGCATTATAGTCTCAATTTATGATGGGCTTATCAGGCTATAACCATCATAAGTTCAAGAAGATCTGTAATTATATACTGTGCTATATTTGCCTGTCTATATTTTATAATGGGTCAACTAGGGCTTTGAACTTTAATTCAAATGTATTTTCATCATAAAGATTACATGGAGCCAACCCAACCCTTCCTTGTTCAATCCCTGGGCAAATCTGTAGTGGAGACACTTGAGTACAAACATAATAGGGATACTGAGCAAATTAACACAAATCTAGTGCTTTAATTCATTAGCTTGCTCTTTATCACATACTTATTCTGTGCTAGATATGGTGCTTGCCACACAATAATAAGTTAACCGGAAATGGCCCCTGTCCCTGAGGAGTTCAGTCTAATGTGGTGGTTCTCAATGAGCTGATTTTATCCCTGCAAAGGACATTTGGCAAACCTCTGGAGATATTTTTCGGTTGTCCAGTGGGGAAGGTGCTACTGGTGTCTAGTGGGTAGAGGCAAATAATGTTGCTAAACACCTTTAATACTTAGGATACTCCCTTAAAAAAGAATGTCAGTAGTGCCAACAAGAGTCCTATCCCAAAATGTCAATAGTGCTGAGGTTGAGATACTTTGGTATAATGAGTGGAATTATGTTACTCACAGATTTACTGAAGAGTAAACTCAATTTTCCCTGGAGGATTCCCCCTATTGGGACTCCTTACTTAGAATGAAGTGTTTTGAGGTTAATATAGACATCCCAAATCTGCAAACAGAAATAGGTCCAGCCAACATCAGAAGAATGCACAGGACGAGCAGCTTCTTTTGCTTACTGTGATGTTTTCAGATTCTATTACAATCATGCTCAACCTAAGGGCCAAGGTAGAATGACATGAAGAGTCTGTAAAACCTTTGGTGTTGGGTTACACTCCTACTTCACATCCAGGAGAGAAATGCCCAGCCCAACTCAGAGAAGTGGAAGCTAACCTTGACCCTACACTGCCTCTCTCTCTCTTTCCTTCTTCCTTTTCTTCCTTCTTTTTTTCCTCTCCCTTCTTCTCTAAATCCCTCTAGCTCTTACATGTACCTTATTTCACATTTGACTATGCATAGCTTTGAAGATACAATCTTGTCATTTCATGAATAGAAATATTGTCTTTTCAAGAAATGACATAATAGGAAATTTCTTCTCTACTTCTTTTTTGTCCTCCCCTGGCCTAACAAAATGGTAACCATTTAACAGATGCCAAGTGACTTAAGGGAAGGAAAGACCTGTATCTTAACATAAGACTCTAAGTGTAGAGATAGGAAAAGAGGGAAGACATCAAATATGTCATAAGATGACATCTAAATACAGTACAATGAATCAGAAGAAAAAAATGCTAGAAAGGCTATTCCTGGGACACCCAGTACAATTTGTACAATGGACTGTACATTACATAGTAATGGGTATTAAAGTTAAATTTACTGAATTTGGTCATTGTTCTGTGGTTATGTAAGAGAGTATCAGGAAATACATCAGGAAAAGGTAAAGGGTTATGATATGTGGGATTTACACCTAAATGGTTCCACAGCACAAAAAGTAGTAATACTAATAAATGTGTGTGTGCATTTATATGAACATATACATAGAAAGAAATGGTGATAAAGCAGATACGGCAGAATGCCAACAATTAAAAAGTCAAGAGGAAGAGTGTATGAGAGTTCATTGTACAATTCTTGGCAGTGTTCTATAAGTTTAAAGTTTCAAAATAAAGAATTTGAAAATTACATATATATAAAATATTGGGAGGAAATTTAGCGTACACTTGGCAGTTGCTTAAAGGCATCCAGCAAAGAAGAGTGAAAGACAGTTTCCTCAAATGGAAATTACACTTTTGCCATCTGCTATCAGCATGATTTACTTATGAGGCTACAGCAAGTTTCATGTGTGAGATGGAGTTAAGCCAATTCAGGAAGTGTTGTGCTTTTCTTGTTAAGCAACATATGCCAAAGCTACATTTGGATGAAAGCCTGTAAAACTTGGATGGAGAGATTCTCTATAGCTTCCTGTTCCAGCTGAAGGGGCAGCATCCAATTACTTATTCCCACACAGTTAAGAAAAAATTTACATTCTCATTCCCCCTTGAACTTCTCAAGTGGTAGATTAATGGTCAAGGTAAAAGTCAGAGAGGCCTTAGGGGGAAATGTCTAATTATTTTTCTTCCATCCCTTACTTCAAGCCCTGAAAATGTTCTGAGCTTCAGTTCAGTGCTAGTTCTGGTAGACTACGGGCTGATTTTTTTTTTTCTGCCATGGCACTCCTAAATACTCTGTGTGTTTTCACGTTTCTATACCCCAATGCCTGAAATTCTATGATGATCTAGAACGATTCCCAGCTATTACATACACTTATCTCACCATAGTGAAGAAGTAAGCTACTTATCATCCCCACCACCCTAATTTGGAGCATCACTGATTGATGCATTGGATCATTCAACAAATGTTTAATAAGTGCCAAACCTCCTCCTCTCCCAGTCTTTCACCATCTCAGTAATTGGGCATATCATTCACCCTGGGGTTGGGGAGTGTTAGCCTTTATTCACCTGTTTTCTCACACCCAGATACATCAACAAGTTCTGTCAGCTCCACCTTCAAAATACATCTAGGCACTTTTCACAACCTCCACCCCCACACCCTAGTCCACACCACTATCCCCTCACCTTGACTACCAAAAGTACTTCCTATAGGTCGGCCTCCACACTTGCCCTATACAGCCTTTTCTCCAAGCTGCATTTAGAATGATCTTCTAAAAATGTGAATCAAACCATATCATTCCCATTCTCAAGGCCATTTACAGTTCTCTTTGCTCCAAATAATCCAATATTCTTATGGAACTTACAAGGCCCTAAATACAGGGGCCCCTACCTACCTTTCCTGCCATTTATCCCCTAGCTCACAAGGTTTCAGCCGCACCACCTTCTTGGAGTCAGTCCCTCCATCATCCTTAGCCCTTCCTGCCTTAGAACCTTTGCATCTGCCATTCCCTTTCCCTGGAACACTATTCCTGAAAAGTTCTAAGTCATCTCCTCAGAAACATTTTTCCCCAATCCACTGTCCTCCCATCACTGCACACATACACACCCCCATCACTTTTTATTACCCTACCTCACTGTATACTTTTCTTCCTAGCACTTAGCACTAACTGAAAATGCAGTGTGATTTATTATTTTGTTTGTTTTCCATCAGATTATCAGCTCCATGAGTGCAGGAACTTTTTCTGTCTTGTTCACCATGGCATCCCTAGCATCTAGATCAGTGTCTAAAATATGAAAGGAGCTGAATTAATATTAACTAATGGAATGAATGCATGACATATGCTGACCAATTTTCCTAAAGAAGCTCCCCGCTCCAGAGCAGCTAGCCTACAGTTAATGTTGTTGGAGTCATTGTCATTGTCCTCAACTTTTCAGAACTCTTGCTGTTACTGCTCCCTTGTCTTCCTAGGAGCTTTTAAAAACCAGGACTATGAGAGAATAAAGGAAGAGATTAACAATTTGGAGGAGATCAACTCACTTTTCAAGTGTGGCATAGCACATGGGTGTAGTATAGGCCTGAACATGTGGGATCATCTGAGATGACAGGAAAGGCAAGTATGACAAAAAATACCTCCTCTACTGGACAAGGACATAGCCTGAAATTCTGCTGTTAAGAATTAAATTATTAAGGGGTACCTGGGTGGCTCAGTCGTTAAGTGTCTGCCTTCTGCTCAGGTCATGATCCCAGGGCCTGGGATCAAGCCCCACATCAGGCTCAGCAGGGAGCCTGCTTCTCCCTCTCCCACTCCCCCTGTTTGTGTTCCCTCTCTCTGTCAAATAAATAAATAAAATCTTAAAAGAAAGAATTAAATTATTAAGTCATCTGCATTAAGATGTTGATTCTTCTTCAATTCTCAGACCATTCATAAGTTCTCAGTGAATGGTACTCTTCTCCATCCTCAGTGCCTCCCACATGACTTTGCAACATTAACTGTGTATGTATTCAATAAATTATTTGTTAAATAAATGAATCAACTCTCCTCTTTGAGTTTACTACCTCATTTTCCTTGCCATTCACTTAAGTCTCTATTCTGCATACTCTGTTACCATTTCAAACTCTGATAGTTCTTTTCCTACTTTAATCATACACCTGGATTTTTTCTAGAAATAAATATGCTAGGAGACTGATCCTGGCCCCTGTCTTTCAAATATATCTGCCCAACTTCCCAGCCTGAGCCCTCCGCTGCAAGGTGACTAGCCTCCCCACTGTCCTCCAGGCCATTTTTACTCTCATCTTCATAAACTCCTCCCATGTTCCTCCACCCCCGTTCTACTTCAACCCATGGAAATGACACTCATCCTTCAGGGTTTGGATCAAGGAACAACTCCTCCATAAATCCATCTCAGGGTTTGGATTAAGGAACAAATCCTCCGTAAATCCATCTCAGACCATGCTAAGCTAATTAATCTCTCTGTCCTCTGAAATCCTGTAGCAAAAAGTATTAGTGTCATTTGTTTGAACACATAATTACATATTATCCTGGGTCGTAATCTAATTCTTCCTGCATTTATCTTGTCTCTCCAACTTGACTGTATAAGCAGGGAATATATTTTATATTTCTAATGTATTTCTTCTGCATTGTACACAGAGCCCAGCTTGTTGCTTTTACACAATGCTAGCACTCAGTTAGTACTTGTTGAATTGCACTGAGTAATGAATTAAATATATTTGACTGCAGGAGAGATGTACCTGTGCCATCTAAAAGGTTTGGGTAAAGCCAAAGATAGCAAGATGTCACATTCTGCGCCCTGGTTTCAATTCTGAAGAGAGGATGAAGCTGACATAAGTAAGACACAGCAGTGATCTTCCTCCCTTATTCTCTCTGAAGTCAGCCCTCACCAAATATGGCTTGGCTTTTTGGCTTTCCTTTTGAAATACAATGAGAACAATCTCACCACCATATCTAAAAATTTGAGTTTTTAAAGCACATTTTATACACAATTAGTCCTGGTCACAAAATTACTTAATCTGTCCGCTAAAAAGAAACTCCCTTCAAATATATTAAAAATGAAGTTGACCCTCTATCACTGGATCTATCTATTATAAAATTAAGTATTGAATGCCTGATTTCAAGTCTGAGGCATCCTGTCATGCCAGAAGCAATGAAGCCATCAAAGATTACTTGGTCATATGGAAAGGGTCCAGGTGCATCTTCACAAAGTTTCTACCAGCAAAAGATGGAATAATTTGAGCAAAATCAGAATACTAATTGTAATAGATTTTGAAATACCAAATATGTTTGAAATCTATGTTAATCTTTAAAAAACTCCTATAAAATTCATTTCTGAGTTTTTGAACATGCTAAATGTCAACATTTTGAGAAACTAGTTTCTTTTTATAGAGAGATTCTGACTAATTAATAAGGAAAAAATAATAATGGAATATCACTTCGATAGATTGTGTTTTGGCCCAATTCTTCACTCCTTCCAGTATCCACACCCTTTTTTGTGTAACTTTGCAACGCCCCCTATTGAGCCACAGGTGTTAAGGTAGTCAATTAGGACAACAGCCAAACTGAAAGCAACCGTTCAGCCTTACTCACTTACTGCAACAATGCAGGTAAGAGGCAAAAGAGAAAGGCACCAGCTCCCCGGGGTCCCCGTTCTCCCCATGGAAAAACACAGGACTAGGGTCAGGTGGATGCCCTGCCGATGGGGAGAATCAGCTCACTTCCTAGGAGCCCAGAACAAAGGCTCCTGCCTTTTTGTCGACCCAGGGGCCCCTATGGTCAAGGACGAAGGAGAGAGGAAAGGGCTTAGAGTACAAAAGTACTGAGTCCAAGTGGAGAAAAATGCCTCATGGCTCCTGATGAGGGTTTTGGAGGCTGTACCTGGGAAGGGCCACACCTGAGGTTTCCAGTAAAGCTAGATCTGAATGGAGGCACCAGGGCTAGGAGTCCAGCCATGTATGAGAACGTGGCTGGTGGCGGCAAGGAACTCGAGTTCCTCTCTGCACCTCCAGTGACTGTAATGTGCCTTGTACCCCGTCTGGTGTGGGAGGGCAGCTTCTCCCCCCCCAAGGCCTGCAGGGCAAAGCCTTGCAATTGCCTATGGTCAGACCTGAAAGTTACAAAGGGGCTTGTGGTCTGTGGCCTAACTCTTCACCTCCCACTGCAATGAGAACTATCTTGTCACTTGCTGGCTTTGGATCTGGCCATATGACTTGCTTTGATAAACAAGAGCGGGTGAAATTGATGGGAAATAAGCTAGAGAAATACTTCCCCATTATATACCGTTGAGATTCTTTGATCTTTTCTAGTGTAGTAATAGCCAATACGATCTCCATTTCACAACCCAGAGTTCATGAATGGATCTGGGCAATGATTGTCAGGGGCTGCTAGCATAAGAAGACACGAGGTAGCCTGATATGATGCGTCTCCTGACAGGAGTGCACCCGCCACCTCTGAGACAGCCTGGCCGCAAATCAAACCCAGAATTGATCAAGCCTCTATATCTACAGCACAGGTGACAGGAGAACGTAGGAAATAATACTAAACTCCACATTCTGGGAAATGGAGGACAAATAATCCAGTTTCTTAATTTGAAAGGAAAAGTAAACCAATAGATTGGAAGAGATATAGAAATATAGATATAGGGGCGCCTGGGTGGCTCAGTCGTTAAGCGTCTGCCTTCGGCTCAGGTCATGATCCCAGGGTCCTGGGATGGAGCCCCGCGTCGGGCTCCCTGCTCCGCGGGAAGCCTGCTTCTCCCTCTCCTACTCCCCCTGCTTGTGTTCCCTCTCTGGCTGTCTCTCTCTCTGTCAAATAAATTAAAAAAAAAAAAAAAAGAAATATAGATATAAAAATCAGTTGCCATGTATGGACTTTTTACTTATTTTTTTGGTTTGTTGTTGTTGTTTTTATTTTATTGTGTTAGTCACCATACAGTACCTCATTAGTTTTTGATGTAGTGTTCCATGATTCATTGTTTGCGTATAACACCCAGTGCTCCATGCAGAACGTGCCCTCTTTAATACCCATCACCAGGCTAATCCATCCCCCCTCCCCCCTCCCCTCTAGAACCCTCAGTTTGTTTCTCAGAGTCCATAGTCTCTCATGGTTCATCTCTCCCTCTGATTCCCGCCCCCTTCATTTTTCCCTTCCTTCTCCTAATGTCCTCCATGCTATTCCTTATGTTCCACAAATAAGTGAAACCATATGATAACTGACTTTCTCTGCTTGACTTATTTCGCTTAGCATAATCTCCTCCAGTCCCATCCATGTTGATGTAAAAGTTGGGTATTCATCCTTTCTGATGGCTGAGTAATGGACTTAATTTAGATCTTGGTTAAAACAAAATGTTTAAAAAAACACGAGACAATAAAGATGATCTATTATTTGAACACTGGATATTTGGCATCTTAAGGAATTATTGTTAATTATTTTAGTGCTGATAGTGGTTGTGTAATTGTTCTACTGTACCTACTGCAGCGTCAAAAATAACCGCATACTTAGTGGCTTAAAACAACAAACTTTTATTAAATCTTACAACTCTGAGGGCTAAGAATTGGAACAAGTTTCAGCTGTGGGATTCTTCTGTTCCATGTGGTACCATGTGAAGTCACTCAGTGGCATTTGGTTAGCAGATGGGCAAGTTGAGAAGGTCCAAGATGATTTTATTTATCTATTTATTTATTTAGAGACAATTTTATTTATGGAAGGCTGGGTTCAACTGAGACTTCAGACCAGCAGTTTCAAGGTTGTCAGACTTGACATGGCTGCTCAGAGCTCTCAGAGAATGTGTCCCAAAAGGTCTAGATGGAAGCTTCAAGGCTTATTAAAACCTAACCTTGGAGATACTGGAAAGATACTTCTGCCCCATTCTCCTGGTCAAGCAAGTTACTATGGTCAGCCCTCGTTCAAGGTGAAGGGAATTAGGTTCCATCTCTCAGTGGAAGGTATGGTCAAAAATGTGAGACCATCTAGTAATCTACTGCAGGATAAGGGTATAGATGAAACAGGATAAGCCATGAATTTATCATTAATCGAACTGGATGAAAAGTATGTGTGGATTCACTGTAGTATTCTATTATTTCTATTTTCTATTATTCTGTTTGAAATTAGCTATAAAAAGAAAGTTATAAAAATAGGGTTAGGTTTTCTTTTACCTGGAAGCTATGTGATATGAAAGAAAAGACCACTGTAAATACCTCTGGCAGTATGTATTTGGTATACCTTCACTGATTTTAAACATTGAGAGAGCCTAAATAAATTTCTAGTATGGATAGGAACTCGGAGATTTGGAATTTGAAAGAGAAACTTACATTTCTTCAGATTACTAGTGTGCAATAGTATATATGGTATGAATTTACAGATGTCTTATATTTGAAATATTATCAATAATTTTTGTGGTCTGTAAAGTGCTTTTAATACCTAGTACAACACAAACTTCAATTGGGTGCATCTATGTGGTTTTTAAAATTTACGTTTAAATGTTACAGTACTCTGGGTGCCTGGGTGGCTCAGTTAGTTAAGCATCTGACTTCGGCTCAGGTCATGATCCCAGGGTCCTGGGATCAAGCCTCGCATCCGGCTCCCTGCTCACAGGGAGACTGCTTCTCCCTCTCCTCCCTGCTGGTGCTCCCTCTTGCTCTCTCTCTCTCAAATAAATAAAGAAAGAAATAAAATCTTTAAATAGTTACAGTGGTAAAATCCAGGGAAACAATCAACTATTTTTCAGTTAAAAATTAACATGCTTTAATAACCACATTTTTCCTTTACACCTAATATGATCACTGAATTCTCTTCCTTCCTTTTAGATCTGTCACAAAGTCTCTTATGCAAGCACAATTTAAGTGAACTAAATAAAAACAAGAATTGTAAGACATCTGACTGTATAAAATGTACAAAGTCTTTTCAGTTTCCCTAAACTCCATGTAACCACTTATTGTCATATTCATTAGGTCTATTATTGAACAATCTGCAACTCTTAATGACCTTATTCTTGTTGATCTCTCCTTATGCACAAAAATGCAGAGAATGGCCACTCACATTTGCATTACTAACTATATGGCCAAATGTCCATAACCACCAGGTTGGTTTTATGCTTTATGGAAGATCTGGAAGCCATACAGTACCTGTACAACAGGATTTGATGCCAAGGCTTATTGCTACACTACAATGAGAGGGGGTTCCAAATAGCAGGTAGGGGGATTCCAGCCTTATTTGACAAATATTCAGTGATTCAGAGGAAGAACAACGTGAAGGGAAGGCAGATGACTTTGACATTGGTGCCATGTTTGTATGCACCAACTCCCTCCCCATCCCAGCACCACCACAGCCCTTCATGGAAGACTTTCCTTCCCACAATGTTCCCATATGATGCTGAAGTAGAGAAACTAGAGAATAAATTAGAACTCATAGCCATGTGACCCTGGGGAAGACATTTAGTATTTCTGTGCCTCAGTTTCATATCTATATAATAGAGGTCTCACCTACCACATGGGACTGTTAGGACCATCAACTTACACAATGTTCTCTGAAACAACTTTGAAGCCTTATAGCTCTCTATAAACATATTACTAAAAGTAGTATTCTACATACATAAAAATACTTTAGAGGAAATCTAGAACTGTTTTATTCAAAAAGGACTCTTCATTTTCAATCTCTTTAGCATTCTCCACAGTTTTTCTTTAGAAAATCAGATGCCATGATTTCTAAAAGTAGGAAAAAAATTTTTTTTTTTAAATTTTATTTATTTATTTGCCAGAGAGAGACATAGCGAGAGCAGGAACACAAGCAGGGGGAGTGGGAGAGGAAGAAGCAGGCTTCCCACTGAGCAGGAAGCCCGATGTGGGACTCTATCCCAGGACCCTGGGATCATGACCTGAGCCGAAGGCAGACGCTTAATGATTGAGCCACCCAGGCACCCAGGAAAAATATTTTTAATTACATGGACATAGAAGTGACTATTGGTCACCGACTCAAAAGGCACTCTCTCTTCTTCCATTCCATTAGAACCAAGATGTTGTTCACTGTACCCAGCTAAAAGACAGTATTTCCTGTCCCATATTACAGCTAGTTATAATCTTGTGACTATGTCCAAGATTATGACAGCTTATTTAGAGATTGGAAGGTAAACACCAAAACAATCATATGAAAGAGTAGAATATTTTCCTCTCATCTCTCTCTTCACTGTGTCTCTCTGCGAGGCTTATTTTTCTGCATAGATAATAAACATTTTCCAAAGTGCTCTCAGCAAAGCCATCAAATATGGAGAAAATCGAAGGGCTCACTCACATTAAACTGTTAATAACTTACAGTGACTTAAGATATTTAATGGTTGAATTTAATATAATCCCCCAATCAAAAAGCCAAGAGAATTCAATCTTCATATACCATTATAAAAATCTATAATGTCTAAAATTGTTGAATGAGAAATAGCAGTATGAACTGTAACAAACAAAAGAAACAACTAAAAGATTACAAGCACAGGATAAAGAGTGTGGCGGGGGGTGGACAGAGTCCTATTGTTTTTCTTAAGAGAGAGATCATTTCTATGCTTTTCTAAACTTTTAAAACTTGTTTCTAATGCTACTATTCTAAAAAAGCCATGTGTACATATTAAATTGATTTTTAAAATGTTTTTTGGATAGTTATCATTCCAGAGTAATATCATCAGATATTTCCAGTGCTTTTGTTTTATCTCACATATATCCAGGCCCTACTATTTATGAATAAAATTCACAAATATCATCAAAAATGCATATATTAATTCAACGCCTTAATTTTGTACAAGGATGTACCTGTTTCTATTTTGCTATCCTGAACCTGCCCTAAAGGAGACAAGTTGGATGCTTATGTAACAAGAGTCCAAATACTCTAAATCCTTGCCAGGCTCCTGGTTCCTACAGGACACAGTGACTCTGAGTGCATCCCTGAGTATATCTTGACTTGCACTGTATCATGTGACTGTAGCTGAAATGAAACAAAAATTGGTTTGCTGAATAAAAGGAACCAGTTTATAGGTTGAAGTGGCCTTGCCCCCAAATCAGTCTAACTGAGACATTCCATACTGGAGGTCAACTAACAGAACCAAATAAGGTTTTCACTTAGGAAGATATGAATGCAAAAGAAAGAACAGTTGGAATAAGTGAAAAGAGAGAACAGTTGAAAAGGAGGCCTAGTCGAGGGAGATACATTCAGAAAGAAAAGGCTTGAGTTAACAGCTCTCAAGCTCCTCCTTCCAATGTAAGTCAGTAATCAGTGTTAGTGAGTCCAGCCAGATCAACTTCAATAAACTTCACCAGGGCAACCATGGAAAATATGTCCTGGAGGAACGCGTGGGTGGTTAAGCATCGAACTCTTGATTTCAGCTCAGGTCATGAGATTAAGCCCTGAGTCAGGCTCTGTGCTGGGTGTGGAGCCTGCTTAAGATTCTCTCTCTCCCTCTCCATCTGCCCCCACCCTCTTCCCACCTCTTACCCCCTGCAGGAACATGTGAACATACTCTCTCAAAAAAAAAGAAAAGAAGAAAAAGAAAAAAGAAAAAAGAGAGAGAAAGAAAGAAAGAAGAAAGAGAAAGAAAGAAAGAAAGAAAAAAGAAAGAGAAAGAAAGAAGAAAGAAAGAGAAAGAAAGAAAAAGAAAGAAAGAAGAAAGAAAGAAAGAAAGAGAAAGAAGAAAGAAAGAAAGAGAAAGAAGAAAGAAAGAAAGAAAGAAAGAGAAAGAAAGAAAGAGAATCTCCTGGAACATGCAATGACCCATAAATCAGCCCCTACCTTTTCAGCTGCCCTTGCCAGGGTACACCTGAGCCTCCACTGTCACTAGCCAGCTACAGACAATGCAGGCATAACTGCAGCAAGGTACAGAAACCAATCCTTCAGGTGTGGATGCTCCAATCCATGGACCCAAGAATGCCCTTCTAGAATGAGTGTGGCCATCAAGCAAGACGTGTTGGCAAGGATGGCTTTGTGTGCAACAGTTCTGCATCTTTTTCAGGTTGTTTCAGGTTGTTGTCTTCAGGAGATGCCTGCAGTGCTTGCAGCTAGAAGCCCAAGCTGGAGAGACTCAGCTGTTAAACTAAGGAAGGCAGACTGGCTCTCTCACTGTGGCCGTGCAGACAAGCAGGAGGGTTGTTCTTGTGGGAAGCTAGCCACATTCAAAATGTCTGTGCCAATGGGGTAGTTTTAAAAGTAAGCCAAGAACGTTATCTTAGCCCCAACCAGTGAACATTAACAGTGATGGAATTAAGTAAAACAGATTGGCTCTGTGTTATTAAAGGAGTACCAGTGCACAAAATGAGGTGTCTAAGAAATACTATGCTTCTTTAAATCAGCTTATCACTTTGAGACTCTCTTCTGCCAAACTGGTGAGAAATTCAACTTACATTCAACTTTGGGCACCTATATCCCAAGGGGAGTTGTGCAAATATCCTGGGGCTGACATAGAGCCATACTAGTTACTGTTGATTCACCCACCTCGCTAACCATACTCATGTTCTGTGGCTCTCCTGCTTCAATCTTTTCCACCCAAGAACCAGGAAGCCATTCCCAAGCTCCCCCAGTGCCACCGGGAGCAAGGCCAGGGTGCCCCCAGCCCAGGACTGTGACTCAGTTTCAGTGCTCTGAGGACATTTTCTCCAGCCTTGGATCTTCTCAAAGCAAAATATCCTCCCCCTCTCCTCAAAGAAACCTAGCAGAAGTCCTTCAGAGCTCTTCATCCATAGAGGTTAGATTTCTATCAACCCTACAGGATCCCTTGGCCTTCAGCTATTTCTGCTTTCAGACAAGTCATAAGCCCTGAGGCATAGAACTACAAATCCTGATGAAAATGAGGGGGAAGAGAAAATGTTACAAGAACAAATGGAGTTTAGTAATTCAATAAATTATCTTGCCACCTTCTAGTGGCTTTCCCTGTTACCCAGTGAACAACTGGAAGTTCCTACTTTGGCCTATAGCGTCCGACATGACTTGACTTCCCGCTGCTCCTTGGACCCTCTCCCTTCCTTTGCACCCCCCATAATTCCACTATAATCACACTGTACTTTCTCATGTTGCTTGAACTTGCCAACCTCTCTCCTTACCAGAGCCCTGTGGTAGCCAGCCTCAAGGATTATCTCCAATGACTCCTTTCTTATGGTATTCATACTCTTATATAATTCTCATAACTCCTACCCTGAATAGAGTTAATTTATGAAACAATTGGATATTGCAGAGATGGTGATCTGTGACTATGTCATGTAGGACATGTAGCTTCCACCTTGCCCCATCTCGGACTGTTTGCTCTGGGAGAAGCCAGCCAGCCACCATGTCATGAGGAGGCTTAAGCAGCCCATGGAGAGGCCCATATGGGGAGATACTGAGGCCTCCTGTCCCCATCCAGCACCCTGTGAGTGAATCATTTTGGAATTGGGTCCTCCCGCCCCCGTCAAACATTCTGGGACTATAGTCCTGTCTAACATCATCTTGAGCATAACCTCTTAAGAGACTCTGAGCCAGAACCACTCATTCAAGTCATTTTCAAATTCTTGGCCCATAGGAACTGTGAGATAATAAATATTTATTGTTTTTTAAAGCCAGTTAGTTTGGGGATAACTTGTTTTGCAGCATGGATGGCTAATACAGGGCTCAACATGCCTTTTGCTAGAACACTGTATCTCAGAATATTCCCATGTCTCCTGCACTCCTTTGAATATCTGCTCTAAGTCCTCCTTGTAATAAGGCCTTCGACTACCTGTGTAAAAATAGCATCATCTCCCCACTATGACATCATGCTCAGGCCCCAGTTCCCTGCTTTATTTCCCTTAATTGACATTTTACATATGTGTTTGTTAGTTTACTATCTGTATTCCCATGCTCAAATGTAGGCTTTTTGAGAGCAGGGATTTGTTTTGTTCACTGCTGTTACCTCCAAAGCTGAGGATATTGTTTGTTCCATTGTAGACATTCACTAAATATTTGTTGAAGGAAGGAAGGAAATTGAAAGTCAGTGAAGGATCATCACGGCATCATGCGGTCAGGCTAAGGATATGAAACTCAACTTGTGCCTTGAAGACAATCATAACAGATAGTCATTGGGGTGCTCTGTGTCAGCCCTGGTCTAAGCAATTAAGCCAAAGAAAGGCTGCAGAACTATAGCTTATAGGATGACGAGGAGGGACTGAAAAGATAGAGAAGGTTGAATTTATGAGAAAAAGCCATAAGTGCCAATCCAAGAAGTTCCAGGGATTCTTTTCAGAATCACAAGCATGAAATGTGATACTAAACAAATCCTAAAATCAGTTTCAAAAATCAAAAAGCCAAGATTTGCACAGTATTATTGTGTTCTTATTACACGTTTATCCTCAGTATATAATTACTTCTTTTTTTTTGAAGTTCTGATTCATGTTTGCCTTGTTTTTTTTTAATTTTATTTTGTTATTATGTTATGTTATGTTATTATGTTATGTTAATCACCATACGTTACATCATTAGTTTTTGATGTAGTGATCCATGATTCATTGTTTGCGTATAATACCCAGTGCTCCATGCACTCTTTAATACCCATCACCAGGCTAACCCAACCCCCCACCCCCTCCCCTCTAGAACCCTCAGTTTGCTTCTCAGAGTCCATGGTCTCTCATGGTTCATCTCCCCCTACGATTTCCCCCCCTTCATCACTTCTTAATAATCATTGTAAGTCTTTAAGCATTGGAAACATAAAAGATTATCCTAGCCTATGTAACACTCATGACAAGTCCATAGGGAAGTTGGTGCTTTTGTGACCCCTGCTAAGCAGTTAAGGCCTAACCTTTGTAAAATAATTCAGTCTAATACCTATCAGAGCATGATAATGAATTAAAAACAACACCAGACAAGGATCTGAGTAAAGGTGGCTATTATCTGGAATGTATGTGGAGTGGGCCACTTATGCGTATCAAGAGCCTCTTTTGTTTGAAGTGCCAGAAACAAAACTTTTTTTTGAGGGGAAAAGAATCAGAGCGATCAACCAAGGTAAGAAGATGAGAAGATTTTTTTTTTTTTTAATATCTCAACACATACTTTTGGGTAGGGCTTTTTTTTTTGGCCTCATCTATCCCTTAAAATACATTAAATATTTTAGTACATTCTATCTCACCTCATTTCCATTTGTCTCTGTTTATCTTCCTTATTCTGACCACTATCTATTTATATTTACTGAGCTGGTAGTTCCTTGGCTGCTCAGCATATTTGGTGAAGATTTGAAAGCAATGATTTGACTCTCACTCCATCGTTAATATTGTAATTTTGGTTCCACATTTTCCAACTGTGCTCAACTCTTGTCTTTATCTCTTGTTTGGCAGTAGCCCTACTGAATGTTTTCTTATCAGAGTCTCCTTTGATTTCAAGGAAGCAAATCTTTCATTATTAGATCTTTCACCTCTTCCATAAAACACTGTTGTTGCTGAAAAAATGGTAAATGTTAACAAAACATTCAATGAACAACATGGTCTTTAATGCATATTTATTACTACTTGCCACAAAATAATTCAAAATCACACTTTGCACTTACGTAGCTTCTTCTCTTTGATAAACTGAAAGGTTTGAAGGAAGGCTACCCTGTCTTTTCTCTGTCTACCACAGTTCAACTCAGGTGGACAAAATGGATAATCAGTGAAGCAAGAGAATTGTTAGGGAAAGAATCAATGTTTTGTCTCTTGAAATTATACTTCATTCTTCCTAAATCTTCCTATGTTACCTTCCTATATGCCATTCTATATACTGAGGCTAATATCTAGGGAGAGAAGGTATAGTGTTGCAAGTTCTATGAAAAATTTACTGGATCTCCTAAAAGGACATTTCTGAGATTATTTAATGATCATCTTGGCAGACTGCTTAACTTTCATTTAATGTGAAAGGAGAAAAAATATAAAGCCACACATACATCTACAAGTTTACTTGAAATATGTCATTGTTAAGCCATGGGTTGTCTTCTAGAAGAGGACAAAAGGAAACACAACAATGAAATCTAAGGTAGCCTGCATAGTCGTTCAATGAACCTGCAAATTTACCTGCCTGAGTATTATTCTAAGCACTACAGCAGATAAATGAACTGAATGTTGTCAAGTGAAAGGCTGTGCTCTGTGCATGATTAATTATTTGCCTAGGCATTTAATATCTTTTCATTATCACATAAGTGAATTGTATTGAAAAACTAACAGTATAATATTGAATAGGAAGAACTTCTTAAAATTGATATTAAAAATCCTATCATATATTTACAAATATGTAGGTAGAAAACATTTAGAGAACTTAAATTGCCTTAATTAAAATTTAAAAATTTCAACCTCAATGTATACATGGACCTGTCATTGTTAATGACTTGTAATTGGCCTCTTCTGTCAATATAGTAAACATTAGGTTTTTTATTCCATGAAACTGCTGTATTGTTCTACCTAGGTTTATGCTTTTTGGCCCCTGTGACAGCAATCTCTGACCACATATCCCATATTCTCTTGCTGTTAGGTTGACTATGTGACTAAGTTATAGCTAATGGACTATGAAGTTGTACCTCCATCATGCTCTATCTTTTTCCTATATCTCCACCAAATGGATACAACAATGATGAGGCACTAGAAAATCCCTAGCCACAAGATGGTGGAGCCTGAATCCCTAATTCAAGTCACACAGGAAAGCCATTCCCACCAGGAACCCCTCGTTGGACAACCACATGAGCAAAAAAGAAATTTCTATTATATTAAGCATTGTAATTTTAGATTTTATTTATTATAACAGCTAGTTACACCAATATAGTGACCTAAGCTAAATAGTATTCTACCTTACTAGAAGAAATACACACACCTATATATAGAAACACAAACAAATATACACAAATATACATACACACTCTTCTTTTTTTATATTGCTAATGGGACTGTAAAATTTCACAACTGTTCTGGAATGCAATTTGAAAGTATTTATCAAAACCCTTAATTATGTGCAACCTGTTTGTGCTTAATTATGTGATGACCTTTGACCTATTTCTAGGAATTTATCCTGAGTAAACAATCACCACTTGACGTATACAGGGATTTAGCTCCAATGATGTTCAGAGTAGCATTTTCTTTATATTAGCACAAAATTGTAGGCAACAAAAACATTCACACTAGTGAATGATTTAAATAAGTTGAGGTACTTTAGACAATGAATATTTGAGATAATTAAAATAGTGCTAATAACACAAGTGAAAATAGCAAGTGGCAGCTTGGTCTCAAATTTGTTTTGTTTTTTTTTTCAATTTGTTTTATTTTTTTATTTTTTTATTTTTTTATTTTTTAAAGATTTTATTTTATTTATTTGACAGAGAGAGAGACACAGCGAGAGAGGGAACACAAGCAGGGGGAGTGGGAGAGGGAGAAGCAGGCTTCCCGCGGAGCAGGGAGCCCGACGTGGGGCTCGATCCCAGGACCCCGGGGTCATGACCTGAGTCGAAGGCAGATGCCCAACAACTGAGCCACCCAGGCACCCCATTTTTTTCTCAATTTTTTTTAAGGATTTTATTTACTTATTTGTCAGAGAGAGAGAGCACAAGCAGGGGAAGTGGCAGGCAGAGAGAGAAGCAGGCTCCCCGCTGAGCAAGGAACCAAATGCAGGACTGGATCCCAGGACCCTGGGATCACAACCTGAACTGAAGGCAGATGCTCAACCAACTGAGCCACCCAGGCGTCCCTTTTCAATTACTTTTTTTTTTTTTTTTAAATGTGTATCTGTGTGTGTGTGTGTGTGTGTATCAGAACAAAAAATTCCCAAATTAAAATATCTTTATTTTAATTTGGGATACAGTGATTTTAAAATTTTCTTTTATTGCTGTATTTTCTAAATTTTCTTAAATGAACATAGAAATTCTTGTTTAAATGAATATTTTTTAACTAATCAATTAACCCCCATAGTACTCATGGAGTGATTCTGGCCTAACATCCACACGTGCTAGTCCCATCCTAATGCCTATTTCACAACACTGCAAAACCCATGTCTGTGTCATCATGGCAAATGTGTATTTTGGTCATCATGGCAAATGTGTATTTTGTGTGGTTTATTTTTTAAGATTTTATTTATTTATTTGAGAGAGAGAGCACAAGCAGGGGGGAGCGATAGACAGAGGGAGAAGCAGGCTCCCCGCTGAGCAAGGAGCCTGATGTGGGACTCGATCCCAGGACTCTGGGATCATAACCTGAGCCAAAGACAGATGCTTAACCACCCAGGCGCCCCAATATATTTTGTGGTTTTTTTATTTTATTTTATTTTATTTTATTTTTATTTATTCATGAGAGACAGGGAGAGAGAGAGAGGCAGAGGGAGAAGCAGGCTCCCAAGGAGCAGGGAGCCCGATGCGGGACTCGATCCCAGGACCCTGGGATCATGACCTGAGCCGAAGGCAGATGCTTAACCACCCAGGCGCCCCAATATATTTTGTGGTTTTTTTATTTTATTTTATTTTATTTTTATTTATTCATGAGAGACAGGGAGAGAGAGAGAGGCAGAGGGAGAAGCAGGCTCCCAAGGAGCAGGGAGCCCGATGCGGGGCTCGATCCCAGGACCCCGGGATCACGACCCAAGCCGAAGGCAGACGCTTAACCATCTGAGCCACCCAGGCGCCCTATTTTGTGTTTTTAATATCCCCCTATGATCTGCTTCTTTGTCCTTCTGTTCTCTATATTTTCTCTTATTTTATGATAATCCTTAACCACCAAAATTCTAAAATTGTTCTGGCTCATTTAAGATTTGAACTCTTCAAATTCTAGCTTCTTCCAAATTGAACATGCCTTGAGAAAGTCACCACACCTCTTGGCACTTTGTCTTTTCCCTTATTCAGCGAAAGAATTGGATCCCAGGGTCCTCTTCTACTCTAACATATGGTGATTCTATGCTAATGAATTACAATACCAGACTGATCTTAAAATTCACTTAAGGTTCTTCTTCCTGCACCTTTGTTTCCTGAACTAAAAAATACCTAGTTCCCAGACAAGGATTCCCAGAAAGAGTAATACCTGTGCCTCGGGACTTTTTTCCTTTTTTTTCTTTTTCTCTTCCTCCCTCCCTCTTTTCCCTCCTTTCTCCTTATCTTTCTTTTTATAGTTATTAATATTATTTCTAGTTTTATTCTCCTCTTGTCTTCCCGGGTCTTTATTAATGAGAAAGATGACAACTATCCAAATGTATTGATTACACTCCCATAATTGAACTTCACCAGGAGGATCTGTCAAGAACAAACCTGGGAAAAAGAGTTTCCTTTTTATAAACTTAAGGAAAGTGAATCATTCAGGATGTCTGGCTGGTGAAACCAAATTTGAGCAGGGGCCCATGTGGGACAACCACTCACATTGCCATTGAAGGGGCCTTAGTTAACATGCTTTTGAGCCAACCAGAGTCCCTCCAGCCCACATCTGCATGATTGGGACTGGAGACTAGGATGCTGAGCCCTCTTGCCCTGGGGAGCTGTCCTTTGGGCTTCCCCCTTCTGGTAAGGTTCAGTATCACTGAAGTTCTTGTTTTTATTCTTTGGCCATCACCTTTTTTCAATCATTCTAGAGTTCACAGGTAAATGTAGTCTGTGTGACCCCACTGGGAAGAGAATGGTAGGACTTAGGGCTTTGGGATCCTGGTAACAGCAAGTTTCTTTTATTTCCTCACAGTCAAATAACTCATGTCTCTGGATGTAATTTCATTCTGGAGAGGTCGTCTGAGCTTTTTTTTTTTTTTTATAACACTGTCCCTTTCAATGAGAAGAAAGAAAAAAAAAAACAAACACTGTAGGGAACCACTTCAGGATGCAATCAAGGTAGATAATGAATGAATGAATGAATGAAGCAAGCAATGAGAAGATAAAGAAACTCTTGGGAGCCTACAGAAGAAACTATAATCTTCATGGTGTAGCAGGTGCTATCTACACTCAATTATCTGCCTTTTCGGAAGATTTCCAGCCACATTTTGAAACACAGGAAACAATACAGATATGCAACATGATACAAATATTCAATACAGATTTCTGTACGAGAATGATAGTTCTTCCTATGCAAAATTCTCTTTGCTTCTTTCTTAACATAACTCTTATCAGAAGGCATGATAAATATAGGTTTCATTTTGAAACACACACTTGTAAAATAATTTTGAACGGTAGAAGTGATTTATGGTTGCCTCTTTCCACAAAACCAGAACTGCTATTTATAAGGATTTCTAAGAACTTGGGAGCTCCTTTTGGGGATAGAAAACAATCTTTTTTTTTTTTTTATTTGAAGTGAAAGGTAGAACAGAAATAATCATTATCAATCCCCAAAGGGGTCTCTGGAGCAGCTCACTCTCCACATTACCCAAACCAAACTATATGATAAATAGTTTTAATTTTCTATATATTATGATATATTTACATCTTAAAAAAGCTTTCTGTTTGGGGAGACACTGACTTCCCCCAGGCTAGCCAATTCTTAGAGCTAGCAAAGGCCCCAGCTGGGACTATGTCTCTGATAAGCAAACTAACCAAAGCAGAATCATACCTCCTCTAGCAGGGCCAGGCACCAGACAAGTAGGGACTCACACCTATAGTTTAAAGACCACCAAAATGATTCAAATTAGCCGGTCTTAAGTGTTTACCCTGCCCTGTCTTGCCTTTCCCATAGAATCCCCAATAAAGGCCGTGGCCTAAACCTTCCCCTCACGCCTAACTTCTACCTCCGGACAACTCTGGTGGCTTTCTCACGTGGCCTTCTGTGGCATGCTATATCTCCTATCTCTAGGACTTGTGAGTAAAATAAACCTTGAGTTTTTTCCTGAGCCTCTCTTCTCTCTCCACTGTGGCCACACCTGACTGACCACCTTATAAAAGAATACAAACATCACTTCCCTAAAAATAAATAAGTAAAATGGCACCCTTGGCCCTCGATATAATGATCACATTCCTTAAAATGGCAGGCAAAGCCCTTTAACATTTTACCTTTGTTTACCCCCAAAAAAGTCATTTCTTACCAAACAGCCACCCTCCCAGTAACTTCCAACAAATGACAATGTTCTAAACACAAATATTAATTTGTGTTGGCTGTCAACACCTGGCCAAATGTTGAAGGCATGTGCCAACATGCATACAGAACTCTTTAGCAAATACCGGGAGACATGCTGGTTCCAGGTGATTAAGGAAATCTGTCTAACTGTTAGCTGTCACTTAAGCTAACTGAGCAGAGACTTCAGTGACCATATACAACAAAGAAGACAGACTTTACAGAATTAGTTCAGAAGTCACTAAACAAACAAACAACAAGCCAACAAACAGTAACAGCAACAAATCCATGGGAGATGGGGGAGGTAAGAAGAGAATCTGATTTCCAGAATTTCCATATTAAAATGTCCAGTTTCGATCCAAAATTTACAGGACATAAAAAGTAACAAGAAAGAAAAGAAAAAAGAAAAAAACATAACAAGAAAGTATAGCCCATACACAGGCAGCAAAAGAAATCAATAGGAACTGTCCCTGGGTAAGCCCCAACATTAGACTTACTAGACAAAAGATTTTAACTCAGCAATTTTACATAGGTTCAAAGAACTAAGGGAATCCAGGCTAAGGAAATAATGTATAAAAATGATGTCTCGCTGAATAGAGAATATCAATAAGAGGATAAAAATTATGAAAGTGGATCAAGTAGGAACTATGGAGTTCAAAAGTATAGTGACTGAGGGTGTAATGACAACATGATGACTATAGTTAATAATAGTGTATTGTATATTTGGAAACGGCTAAGAGGGAAGATCTTAAAAGTTCTCAGCACAAGAAAAAAAATTCTGTAATTATGTATAGTGATGAACATTAACTAGACTTATTGTGGTGATCATTTCATAAAATACACAAATATCAAATCATTATGTTGAACAGCATTACGTTGAATCAGCTCAACAGCAGATTTGAGCAGGCAGAATAAGGAATCAGAGAACATGAATACAGATCAATTGAGATGATCCAGTCTGAGAAAAATAAAAAGAATGAAGAAAAATGAACAGAACCTCAGAGAGCTGTGGGACATCATCAAGAATTCCAACGTATGCATAATGGGGAGTCCAGAAGAAGAGGAGAGAGAGAGAAAGAGGCAGAAAGAATATTTGAAGAAATAATGACTGAAAATGTCCCAAATTTAGTAAAAAACCTAAACACCCAAGAAGGTCAGTGGACTCCAAGTACGATGAACTAACAGAGATACATACCAAGACACATCATCAAACTGAAAAGACAAAGACAAAGAGAAAATACTGAAAGTAGGAAGTATTTCAGTAGAAATACTGAAAAGACAAAGACAAAGAGAAAATACTGAAAGTAGAAAGTAATATCTTTACAAGGTATCTTAAAAAACATTAAAAACTGATTTCTCATCATAAACCGCAGAGTCTATAATTAGTGGAATGATATATTCAAAGTGCTGAAAGAAGAAGACTGTCAACCAAGAATTCTATCTCCATGAAAACTATCCTTCAAAAATGAAGAAGAAATTAGGCCATTCCCAGGTAAACAGAAAGTGAAAGAATCTATTAGCAAAACTGTCCTGTAAGAAATACTAAAGGGAGAATTCCACGCTGAAATAAAAGGACACCAGACAGTAGATCAAGTCCACATGGAAAATAAAAAACATAGATAAAGGTAATTATATAGGTAAATATAAAAAACAGTATAAAAGTACTTTTTGTTTATAACTCCCTTTTTCTCCTGATTTTAAAGACAAGAGCATAGAGCAATAATTATAAATCTGTGTTGATGGGCATACAATGTACAAAGATGTAATTTAGATAACAGTAAGAGCAGAGGTGGGAGGGAATAAATTTTACTGGACATTTTGTATAACATTATAATTAAGTTGGTATTAATCTAAGCTTGATTGTTTAAATTAAGATGTTAATTGTAATCCACAGGGCAACCACTAAGAAAGTAACTAAAAATACATAATAAAAATTAATGAGAGAATTAAAATGGTACACTAGAAAATATTTAATATGAAAGAAGGCAGCAATGGAGAAATACAGGAATAAAAAATACATAAGATATAAAAAACAAATTGCAAAATAGCAAAATTCTACCTTATCAGAAGTTATACTACATGTAATTTACATTACATGATTTAAACTATCTAAGTGAAATGCAAAGATTGGCAGAATAAAAAAACAACACACATGATTTGACTGTAGGCTATCTATGAGAGACATACTTTAGATTTAAGAAGTCAAACAGGTTGTGAGTAAAAGCATGGACATAGATATATCATGCAAATAGTAAACACAAGAAAGCCAATGTGGCTCTACTAATGACAAACAAAATAGATTTTAAGATAAAAATTGTTATAGAAAAAAAGCACATTTTATAATGAAAAAAGGGTCAATCGATAAGAAGTTATAACAGTTATGGCCATATGTGAACCTAGAAACACAAACCCAACATATATAAAGCAAAAATGACAAAATCAAAAGGAGAAATACACAACAGCAAAATACATATTCTTTTTAAGTGCATATAGAACATTCTCCAGGATAGGCCATACATATATGCCATCAAATAAGTCTTCATAAATTTAAAAAGACTGAAACTATTATACAAACTATTCTCCAACTGAATGGACTAAAATTAGAAATTGATAACACAAGGAAATTTGGAAAATTCACAGATACACAAATGCTAAAAAACTCAAATAACCAATGATTGCCCCCTCCCCCCAAAAAAAAACTGATGAGGGAAATTAGAGAATACTTTGATATGAATGACAATGAAAACAGAACATACTAAAACAAATGGGTGTAGCAAAAACAATGCTCAGAATGAAATGCATAGCTATAAATGCTTACATTAAAAAAGAAAAAAGATCTCAAATAAAACTTAACCCTCTACCTTGAGAAACTGGGGGTGGGGGAATCAAACTAAAGCCAAAGCAAGCAAGAGTTAGGAAATAATAAAATTACAATAGAAAAAAGTGAAATAAAAAAAATAGGAAAACAATAGAGAAAATCAAAAACAGCAACAAAAGTTGGTTATTTGAAAAAAATCAAGAAAATGGGTAAACCTTTATCTAAACAGACCAAGAAAGATGGAAGACTCAACTTACTAAAATTCCTAGAAAAACAAACAACTGAAATGAATTCAAGAAGAAATAGAATATTGAAATAGACCTATAATAAATAAAAAAGAAACTGAGTAGGTAATCAAAAATCTACGAACAAAGGGCGCTTGGGTGGCTCAGTTGGTTAAAGCATCCAACTCTTGATTTCGGCTCAGTTCATGATTTCGGTTCAGTTCATGATTTCAGGTTCCTGGGTTCGAGCCTCTTGTTGGGCTCTGCACTCAGTGGGGAGTCTGCTTGAGATTCTCTCCCTCTCCCTCTGCTCTCTCTCTTGCTCTCTCAAATAAATAAATAAAATCTTAAAAAAAAAAAATATCTACCAACAAAGAAAAGCCCAGACCCAGACAACTTCACTGATGGATTGTACTAAACATTTAAAGAAGACTTAATACCAATTCTTCACCAACTTTTTCAAAGAAAAAAGAAAAAGAGCCACTGACCAATTCATTCTGTGGAGCTAGTATTACCTGATTCCAAAACCAAAGAAAGAAATCACCAGGGAAAAAAAAAAACCCCAAAAACTGCAGACTAATATTTAAGAATGTAGACACAAAAATATTCAGCAAATTACTAGCAAACTGAATCCAGCAACATATAAAAAGGATTGTACATCATGACCAGGTGCAATGCATCCCAGCAAAGCAAAGTTGGTTCAACATAAGAGAATCAATCAATATAACACACCTTGTAAGTAAAAGATGAAAACTATATGATCATCTCAATCGAAGCAGAAAAATTATTCGACAAATCCAACATCCTTTCATGATAAAAATACTCAACAAACTAGTAATAGGGAGCACATGCTAAACTTGAAAAAGGACTTTAATGAAAAAACCATGGCTAATATGTTATTAGTAGTGAAAGACTGAAAGCTTTCCCCCTAGTCAGGAACCAGACAAGGATGTCCACTCTTGCCACTGCTATTCAACATTGTACTGGAGATTCTAGCTAGGCAAGATAATGAAATAAAAAACATTCAGAATGGGAAGAAAGAAGTAAAATTATCTCTGTTTGCAGATGATCTTGTCTATAGAAAATTCAAAGGAAGCCACAGAAAAACTATTAGAGCTAAGAAACAAGTTCAGCAAGGTTTCAGAATACAGGATCAAGAATAAAAATTAATTGTGTGTCTAAACACCAGAATTGAACACTCTGAAAATGAAATTAATAAAATAGTCTCACTTACAATAGCATCAAAAAAGAAGGAAGCTCTTAAGAATAAATTTAACAAAGGAAGTGCACAGCTTACATACTGAATGCTATGAAACATTATTGAAAGAAATTAAAGAAGATCTAAATAAATGGAAAATAATACATGTTCATGGATTGGAAGACTTGATATGGTCAAGAGGGCAACACTTCCCAAATTCATGTATAGATTTCACAAAATGTCCACGTCTTTTTTTGCAAAATTGATAAGCTGACCCTAAATTCATACGGAAATTCAGGGGACACCAAATAGCCAAAACAATCTTGAGAAACAAGAACAAGTTTGGAGAACTCATAATTCCCAATTTCAAAATTTACTACAAAGATATAATAATCAAGACAGTATGATAGTAACATAAAAATATACCTATAAATCAATGGAATAGAATTGAGAGTCCAAAACTAAGCCCTCACATTTACAGTCATATATCTATGGTCCATTGATTTTTAATAAAGATGCCAATACAATTCAATGAGGGAAAATTAGTCTTTCATCAAATGGTAATGAGACAACTACATATCCATATATAAAAGAATAAAGATGAGTGCTTATCTAACATCACACACAAAATTAACTCAAAACGATTTGAAGACCTAAATGTAAGATGCAAACTACTAAACTCTTAAAAGAAAACACAGGCTTAAATCTTCATGACTTTGATTAGGCACCGGTCTTAGATAAGACACTTGAAGCACAAGATACCAAAGAAAATACAGATAACTTGGACTTCATCAAACTTAGAAACTTTTACACTTCAAAGTCCAATTTATCTATTTTCCTCTTGTTTCTTGGATTTTAAGTGTCTTTCCTGAGAAACCACTGCCCAATCAAAGGTCTTAAAGATTTATGTTTTCTTCTAAGACTTTAATAATTTCATCTCTTACATCTTTGACCCATTTTGAGTTAATTTTTATATATAGTGTAGGTAATGGTCTAATTTCATTCTTTTGCACGTGGATATCCATTGGTCCCAGGACCCAGGATGTCATTCATTATGTTTGGCTTTCTGTTGATTATTTGGTGAACCATATGTTCTCTGTTGGTCAAGGGTCATAATTTCTCTTTGAATCCCTTGAAAGCATATAGAGCAGTGTTTTTTCCAATGTAAAAGTTTACAACATTGCAATAATATTAAAAAAATATATATATATATCAGATGGGACGCCTGGGTGGCTCAGTCATTAAGTGTCTGCCTTCGGCTCAGGTCATGATCCCAGGGTCCTGGGATTGAGCCCCGCAACCGGCTCCCTGCTCGGCGGGGAGCCTGCTTCTCCCTCTCCCACTCCCCCTGCTTGTGTTCCTTCTTTCGCTGTGTCTCTCTGTCAAAAAAAAAAAAAAAAAAAAAGATCTTTAAAAAAAAATCAGATGGCTCAACTGTAGTTAGGTTAGACATTGTTTGGAAGAAACTTAGTTTCAGTTTTAAGTTCATATGTATGTCTGTATGTGTGCCCATGCATGCCTGCAGGTGTATTCGCAGGTGTACCGGGTTGAAATTGAAAGCGTATTTCTTACATTCTACAGTTCATAAATGTACAAGTAAGTTTATAAAACATTGGCCTGAAAACACAGTGTCTCCCTCAAAATAGGTATTAAGGGAAAAATAAATAAATAAAAGAACCATCAAAGGCTGCTTTCTTTTTGCCTTTAGATGTTCTGCCTTTCTTAGGAATGTGCTTGTTGGACAAAGATAGTGGAGTGCCAGATATCAAGAGTCCCAGTTACCTCCTCTTCTAAGTTGAGAGTGGAATAAACACTCTTGTGCCTCTCTAACAGCAGGATTCAACTTGTCCTTTGCCTTTGGCATTTTCAGGTAATCACGAGGATAAGAAAATGCTATATTCCAATGGGGACATTGTCTCTCCTCTGGCTGCTTGACAAGTGTAGATAGGTAGTCTGAATCACAGGCTTGGCTTCTTTGATTTGTAAGGTGAATCTAGCCAACACCTTCCCACTGGACCTGGCCTTCCAACAACAAGGAACCTCCACTAAGATGAACAGCTTTTGGATTAGCAAAGGAACAATGTGAAATCATTTAGTAAATACATAGTTAACATTCATAAATATAGAAGGCCCTAGGAAAAATGTATTTTGAAAAAGATATTGGCTTCGGGGTGTCTGGGTGGCTCAGTCGTTAAGCGTCTGCCTTTGGCTCAGGTCATGACCCCAGGGTCCTGGGATCAAGCCCCGCATCAGGCTCCCTGCTCCACGGGAAGCCTGCTTCTCCCTCTCCCACTCCCCCTGCTTGTGTTCCCTCTCTCGCTGTGTCTCTCTCTGTCAAATAAATAAATAAAATCTTTAAAAAAAAAAAGATACTGGATTCTATTTAACAGGTGATATTTGATACATCATAAATTTTAAAATTCAATAGTTACTAAGTCTATAGTGTAAGTCACACACCTTAATATGTTAGTTAAGAAATACGCTAACGTATAATCTATGGCATCAAATACAGACTGTTTAAGTGTACCATATCTTAGTATTCCATCAACCAAATCTTGAATCAGAACTAATATTCAAAAAGTAAAGTAAAGCAAAGCATAGCTCACTATTCAAAGGGTTTCATTTTTAGATTTTTAGAGAGAGGTTCGGGAGCTTACCCAAAGTTACAAAGTTCATCAGCTGAAAGTTAAACTGAAAGTAGAACCCAGCCTTCCTGACTCCTCGTCCAGTGCTCCTTCTATTTTGCTGTTCTCTACATATTTCCTTAGTTTTATGAAGCTTCTTTAATGAGATCTCAGTTACTGAACCATAACTCGTTCATTGAAAAGAACCTCATTCCTACAACGTGTCAGGCAATCTTCTGTGACAAAGTCCTTGCCTTCATGAAGCTCACTTTTAGTGGAGTGACAGAAATCAGATTAATAATGAAGGTTCTGCAGAGATTATTACAGTAATGGAGTATGGCTTTAGTTCTTTGGTTAATAGGAATTAAACTTTTCTAAATAGAAAATATAAAACCGCGTGGAGTATGAAAGCCCCGATTCTGGCTCAACCCACATTCCTTTACTCCAGATGTTTAACCATACCCCCAAATCAGAAAACACTGAAAAAATTTAGTTTCTTCCCTGTGCTGGGGTTACTCTGTCTCCCTGAACTGAAAGATTTAGGGGAGGAAATTACATCATAGGCCATGGAATGCCTCAGATGTGCTAGAGTCAAATTGTCTCTGTTCAAGATGAGTAGATTTACCCTTTTTTTTTTTTAAAGATTTTATTTATTTGAGAGAGAGAGAGAGAGCAGGGGGAGCAGCCGAGGGAGAGGGAGAAGCAGACTCCCCACTGAGCAGGGAGCCCAACTCTCGACTCAATTACAGGACCCAGGGATCATGACCTGAGCTGAAGACAGACATGTAACTGACTGAGCCACCCAGGTGCCCCATTTTTTTAATCCTAAAAGGAAAAAGGGTTTCAGGGAAAAAAATGCTATTTATTACCATTTTATAATCCATAATACCAACTACTTCTAGGAAGCAGGGAAATAGTGATTACAGACACCATTGTTTAAAGAAACAGAAAGGGATAGCTCCCTTTAGAAAAAAACAAAACTTTGAGTGATTTCAACAGATGTGAAAAAAGCCACACATGAAAAGAAGGAAGCAAAAAAAGTAAGTCAACAAAATAGGTGAAACAGCTTCTTCAGTCTTGAACAATTCCAGAGGTAAAGTGGTGGCTGCCTTCCAAAGAGGCAGATGAGTGGCCTAAGAAGAAGCAGATCCAAACTTAAAGTTATAAGATCACAGAAACAAAGACCTACCTACCTTTCCACAGGGCTGAACTAACAGAGGCAAGTGCGGTAAATATTTTATACTAAATTGGTCAGCAAAAATCCTGGAACTAACAGAGAAAGAAATCTTCATTCCAGCCCTAAATCCAAAGATACTCCCTTGGACACGAGTTACTTAAATTTGGCAAGCATGAGATTTTTTCATTTACAAAATGGACATGATATTAATAATAATTGCCTGTCCTATAGATAATGGAATAATACACGTGGCCTAGAATTAAGCAACCAATAACTTTTATCATTAGCAATCACATCAGCAATAATAATAAAACAGATTCACAGTAGAGAGTTGGATCATCCAAGCCACTGGAGAGCCACGCTAAGAATAGCTCCTGAAAACTTCACATAACTCAAAACATTCATAAGACATCCAGACATCTCCCTTAAGAATAAATGTAATGTCCAAAAAAAAAAAGAATAAATGTAAGAAATAACAGTCTCAGTACACATAAACCTAGGCCATTGTAATGCATTCCTTACATCAAAGTTACTCTTTAATATACAATAAACAATTTTTAGTGTGGGGTACTCATATTATTTCAACATACATGTTTAAAAGTAAGACTTCAGTAATATTTTATTGCTCACTGTTTCAAATTTGTTCATTCAGATTAGTGTGAAATTTACACTCTATCCAAAGGCCACTTAATATCAGAGAGATGCTATTACAAGAAATGAGGTATAGGGGAGTGTGTTATACAATTTCAAGAGATACTCTAAATAGAAAGGTAAACAGTAAAAACTAAACCCTGAAACATCTTGAATTTAAATGATTGGAATTTCTTTTACAAGTGTGAAGTCTATAAAAAGATACATTTTTTTAAAAGATTTTATTTATTTATTTGACAGAGAGAGACACAGCGAGAGAGGGAACATAAGCAGGGGGAGTGGGAGAGGGAGAAGCAGGCTTCCCATGGAGCAGGGAGCCCGATGCGGAGCTTGATCCCAGGACCCTGGGTTCATGACCTGAGCCAAAGGCAGACGCTTAACGACTGAGCCACCCGGGCGCCCCCAAAAGATACATTTTATCTACAAAGAAACCTACAGAGGAATGTGAAATGATGACAAACACCCCCCCACACCACTCCCAAGACACTGCTGTGATGTAAAACACAAAGTGAGTGTGGGGGAGGGGAGTGGATCCTACCAATTCCATGGGCAAAAGCCAAACTTCTCATAAAGATTTATGACTGTGCCTGCAAGATTTGGATGCCTGTGCTCGCATTTCTACCGCATAGAATCAGACGGAGCCCTACCTGGGTACCTGGTTTCCAGATTCCACACTTAAATTCAGGTCTTTGATCATCATGTACTTGTCCAAAGTACATGGAGTGTGCGGCTTTATTGCCACAATTCTGATGTAAAAAATTGGGAAAGAGGAGTTTTAGTTTTGTTTTTTGATTTTTATTGGGAGGATGGATTTCTTTTAGCTTATAATTCAGGCTTAAATCTTCAATTTTTCCTATTTCAGTTTACAAAATAGGATGTAAATATATAATTCACATGGTAGTGAATTATATTCATGGGATAAGATACTAAAAACCTCACATAATTCAAAACTTGCATAATTCTAAACAGATTATTCCCCAGAAGAAATCAATATAATGTAAGGATTAGCATTCTCAGAATACATAAGCTTATAACATTATACAGTGTATCTTAGAGCTAATTTTTAGGCACTTAAACAAATACTTCAAAAAATGTACAGAAAAGCTTTACAAAAATAATGTATACACTTTCCACATACCTCTCACCCAGTTTCCCCTATTGTTAAATGTTACCATGGTACATTTGCCTAAGCTAAGAAGCCAACATGAGTACTATTAACTGAATTCAAGACTTTATTCATATTTCACATTTTTTTATTCCAAAATCCAATCCAATAAAAGTACATTTTAGTTTTGGAAGGATTCACATTACAGTTGACCCTTGAACAACACGGGTTTGAACCGCATGGGTCCACTTATATGCGGTGGGGGAGACAGAGAGAGAGAGACAGTGGGGTTCGGGGGGGGGGATGCTGAGTGCAGAGGAAGCTAGAAAGAGAGAGAATCCCAAGCAGGCTCCATACCCAGCCAGAGCCTGATGAGGGGCTCGATCCCATGACCCTGTGATCATGACCTGAGCCAAAAATCAAGAGTTGGACACTTAACCGACTGAGCCACCCAGGTGTCCCTATATGTAGATTTTTGAAAGTAAATACAGTACAGCATTGTAAATGTATTTTCTCTTTCTTATGATTTTCTTAATAACATTTTCTTTTCTCTAGCTTACTTTATTGTAATAATACAGTATATAATATGTATAACATACAAAATCTGTGTTAATTGACTATGTTATCAGTAAAGCTTCTGGCCAACAGTGGGCTATTAGTAAGTTTTGGGGGACTCAAAATTTCTAAGGGGATTTTCAACTGCAGAGGTTGGGGTCAGCAAATACAGTTCAAGGACCAACTGTGTTTGAAATTTGTGCAAACTAGTAACATTTTTGGAGTGCCTGGGTGACTCAGCCTGTTAAGTGTCTGCCTTCGGCTCGGGTTGTGATCCCAGAGTCCTGGGATCCATGGCATGGGGTTCCCTGCTCACCAAGGAGTCTGCTTCTCCCTTTCCCTCTGCCCCCCATACCCCCACATGCTCTCTCCCTCTCTCTCTTGAATAAATAAATAAAATCTTTAAAAAAACCTAATAACATCTTTGTGTCATGTTCTTTTAAATTTGTGAGATTAAAATTGGTATGAAATATAACTGCAGTTTATCCAAAGACTTTCCACAAGGTTTAACCCAAGGATGGCTGAAGACTTAACCTACTGCAGTAGCCCAAGCAGTAGGTTCACTCTGGAATGGCGAGGGGAAGGGGCGGAATGTGTTGTACTGGGTTTCAGCGGAAATTTTCATTTGAAGAAAATCACTAGTAAGAAAATCCAGAGAAAATATTAGAATAATTTAAGGAATACTAAAAACAAGCATACAAGCCAAAAACTAGATATGCTTGTGTTACAAGAAACACTCAGAAAATTGTCTAGTCGGGCACTATTTCTTGTATAAATAGGTTAAACTTTTACTGCAAGAGCCTCCGAGCAAACTGTGTAGCCACATACCCAGCAAAATATTCCCCATTTGCTGTTACTATTATTCAAATATAAAGAGCCCTTAAAAATGGAAAGAAAAATGGGCAGAGTCAGTTTATGGCCAATAAGCATTTGAAAAATATTCAAACTCATTTTCAAAGAATGCAAACTAAATGGCAGTGTACTTTTTTCCTAACTTATAAACCCGGTAATATTCATGTAGAGTGTGGGCTAATGTGTAAAGAGCAAGGCACTTGCATACATTGCTAACAGGACTAATGAAACAACTTTTTTATGGCAACTTGGCAATATGGCAGTTACCTACTGCTGACTAATAAGCCTTTCCAAAATATAGTTGCTTAAATCCACACCAGTGTATTGTTTCTCACATTTCTCTGAGTTGGCTACAAGGTCTCACTCACTACGTAATGTTGTCCAGCTCTACTCAAGCAGCTGCACTCAGCTGGAATGCTCTAGGCTTCCTTTCTTCTCCATGTGCCCCTCATCATTCAGGACACGAGCCCAAGGATCCTTCATGTCAGCTGGATGCCAAGAAAGCAAAAATGGAAGCCGACAGACCTCTCAACGCCTAGGTCTGGCAGCAGTGGTTCACCAGTACCGCCACCGGCTTCTAAAAGCTGGTGATGCAGATCTCTTTCCAGCTCCATGTTCAGTGATCTCCCACTGGTAGTTTGAAATCAGTCAGCATGGCAATATTAACATCACAGAAACTGGCAAATGCTATAAATCAGGGCTTTCAGAAAAAGTTTTCAGAGCTGATTTTCCAGAACGCTATTTCCTGAAAGTCACGTAACTTCACATCACCACATTCTTTAGGTAAATTATTTTATTTGGGTAAATCACCAGGCCATTCCAGGGTCCCTGTGGAAGGGGAAACAGACTCCACCTCTTAATCAGAGAAGTGGCAAAGAATCTGTGGTTATATGTAATCCACCACAGTCTGCCCTCTGATCACAAATTACTTCTATCCTTTCCACGTGCAGAAACAAAACAAAAACAACTCACCACCTTCTGAGATCCCTCAAAATCGCATCCCACGAAAGCATCAGACTCAAAGCTCATTATTTCATGATCTGCATCATGTCCAGATATGGGTGCAGCAACTCTGGATCTGGAGAACTGTGCACTGTTTTTTGCCCCTCCCCAATTCTCCCTCATTCTACCCCCTCCTTGGCTGCCCACCCCCATCCATGCCACCCCCCCACCAGGCACACAAAGGTGAAAAAGGGACAGGAAACCTACAATAGACACTCCCATTCAACAACAGGGAGATAGTAGTTCTGAAATCTACCTGGACACATGCTGTTAGATCCTACTCTCCCAGGACTGGGGACCCAGCTGGGGCTAGAACATCCAAAATGACATCTCATCCTCTTAGACTTTTCTGGGTGACCTCTTCATTTAGGAGTCTGGCCCAAAGTTCTTTATGGCATGGTAGCTGACTTCCAGAGGGCAAAAGTAGAAACTGCCAGGTTTCTTAAAGGCTAGGCCTAAAACTGGAATAGCATCATTATACCAACCTAGTGTAGTATCATTATACTTACCTAGTGTTGCCAGATTTTGCAAATAAAAAACAGGATGCCCAGTTAAATTTGAGTATCAAATAAATAACAAATAATTTTAGTATGAGTATATCCCATTTTTTTCTGTGTAGTTGACATTCTAGTTTTACTGGGCATCTTTTATTTTTTTCTGGTGATCCTACTTTTATCACATTCTGAAGGTCAAAGCAAATCATTCAAAGATAAGGGAAGGAGGCATCACCTTTTAATGAATGAGTGGCTTGCTCATAGAGGGAAGAAGTTAATGGTGGCCATTTTGCAGACTACCACACTATAACAAAAAACTTGAAAATGTGTATCAGTATAACCAGTGATTCTATTTCTAGGGATTGTTCTGAGAATGGGATTAAAGACATGCCAAATGTTTAGCAATATGAATGTTGATTGTAGAATTACTTATAATGGTGAAAAAAAGGAAATAACATAGAAATACAAAGGTAAAAAAATTAATATATTTATTGAGCTCCTAATATGTGCAAGACACTGTGTTGAGCACTCAAAATATACTAAACAACACAGAAAAGCTCTGGCTTGAAGAATCTTAGAGACTAAAGGGGTAAGATTCACATTAAACAGATAATAATACATTTAAGTAATTGTAAGTGTGCTAATTACTAAAAAGAGAACTACTGGGTGCTATGGAATCACCCAGGGACCAATTCTACTGGACACTGGTTTAGGAGAAAGGACAGGAAATAAAGGGAAAGGTTGAGGGAAGAGAATATTGGGCAGAGTGAACAGCAGAAGGATTCTAAATGTATATATTTACATGGAAATGTGATCATAATAAACAATTAGGTATGAGATGTTCATTAAACATTCAAGTGGAGATGCCAAATTGTATTTAGATATACAAGTTGGGATCCTGGGAAGGGTCAGATCTGAATATATGTATTTCTTGTTTTTTTGTGGGTTTTTTTAAAGATTTTTATTTATTTGACAGAGAGAGAGAGTACAAGCAGGGGGAGTGACAGGCAGAGGGAGAGGGAGAAGCAGACTGCCCACTGAGCAGGGAGTCTGATGTGGGGCTCAATCCCAGGACCCTGAGATCATGACCTGAGCTGAAGGCAAAAGCTTAATTGACTGAGCCACCCAGGTGCCCCGAATATATATGTTTGGGAGTTACCAGCCCACAGTCAATAGGCAGTAAAATAAAAAGCACATCAGGGGAGCAGGTTATCATCAAAGCCCCAAAAAAGAGAGTTTCAAGAAGAGCGTGGACGCTTGGGAGACATGCCACTAAGATTCTGAGTTGGATGAAGGCAAAAACTGACCATTGCATTTGGTGACATGGAGGCCACTGATGCAGTTTCAGATGTAGAGGGGAGGACAAAGATCTAACTGAAATGGATTGAGGAAAGAAAGTAGGTGATGTAATGGGGGGAGGGCTTTCATTTGAGAAGTTTTGCTGTGAGGGAGCAGGAGAATGGGGCAGCAGCTAGACAGGAAAGGAGGGTCAAGAGTCACTTTGTTGACTGATGGGAACAAACCCAAAGAGAGGGAAATCAATAATGCAGGAGAGAGGGGCACCTGGGTGGCTCAGTCGTTAAGCGTCTGCCTTCGGCTCAGGTCATGATCCCAGGGTCCTGGGATCGAGCCCCGCATCGGGCTCCCTGTTCCACGGGGAAGCCTGCTTCTCCCTCTCCCGCTCTCCCTGCTTGTGTTTCCTTTTTTGCTGTGTCTCTCTCTGTCAAATAAATAAATAAAATCTTTAAAAAAAAATAATAATAATGCAGGAGAGAGGGGTCTATTTGTAGGAGAAAAGTGCTAGAGAAGGTGAAAGAGGATGAGATCCAGAACTCAAGGGAAGGGTTGACATTAGCAAGGAGAAGGGATGTTTCCTCCTATAGTAGCAGATGAAAGACGGAGAGTGGGTCCTGATTCAAGAGGCTGCAGAGTGGGAGGAAGAGGAGAAAGTACCTGTTTGCTTCTATTTCCCATGAAGCATTGAATCAAGGTTATCTGTAAGAAGGAAAGGGAGGAAGGGGGAGATTAAAAATGTATTCCCCAAGTGTATTTTACATCTCATGTTGATCACGCTAATTTGAAAATTATGCATGTATAGACTCCCACTTACTCAATAAACTCTACAGTTTCTCAACATCTCAAATAAGAAAAAGAGCAAAGCGGGAGCCATTATAAATATCAAGAACAATAGTGCACCAATCAAGATGAATTTATTGGAGACTTTTATTTAAAAGCCTTAGAGGAATTTAATAATCATGTATTAAAATTCATTAGCGTCAGTTTAGCAATCAGGAGAACTCCAAGTCATAGAAGGAAGTGCACATCAAAGTATTGTTCAGAGTCATGCATATTAGTCAGAGTTAACAGAGGCCCAATGATGTCTGCTTTTGTGACTTTACCAATGCATTAAATTGCTTATTTCCATATTAGCAAACAGACTAAAGTAGTAATTGGATGATGTATTTATCATGACCAGAGCAGGCTGGACATGAGTAGACACTTGTGAGATAAAGTCAATGAGATAAAATGCAATATGCTGCTGTAAATCACATCAACTACCTAAATTGACATTACGAGTTGACACTCCTGGGAGTGTTTTTTCAGAAGCTATTAGAAAAAAAATGAAATTTGAGAAGAGCTTTTGGGTCATCAGTGCTCTATATTTAGAATGTTCAAATAATCATAGATTCTAGCACTTTGTCACCAAGAGAGAAATTAAATGGGATTACCTCCTCTTTTCACTGCTTTTTTTCTTTTTCATTGAACACACCAGAAGTTTCTGTGATGGGACAAATCCCATTCTGAGGCTTGAAAATAGATGTTATACTTTTCAGATGAGGTTAAAAGTGCATTATGATAATTAAAACATAATAGTAATATTATTCACAATGCAATACAAACTCTGAAAAGAGCAAATATTTATTGAGCACTTATGTACCAAGCACTGTTCTTTGTACCTGGGGTGTGCATTATCTTACAAAATCCTCAAAACTCCTAAAACATCTTTATGAGGTAGGTTCTATCATTGTCTACTATGGTTTTGGTCAAATGCACTATAATAAAGACTCTTACAAATATTGCATACTTGTTCTGTGCCAAGTGCTGTGTTAGGGGATTTTGTGTGGCAAAAATGAATGAGGTCCCCAACTCACAACCTCCTGGAGGAGATAGATGGGTGAGCAGATGACTAGAATTTCCAGGTGCCATGTTTTTTGAGAAGATGAATAACTAAGTCTGCTTAGAGCTGGAGCTTGAAGGATGAGCTGCAGTTGGGAGAAAGGCAGAGGGAAGAGGTGCAAGTGGGACATTTGGGACGAGGTTCTGGCTGCACGGGAAACAGAGTTCCAGCATAGCTTATGGAGGAAGTACAAGTTAGGGAGTGGCAGGAAATAAAGTTGGAGAAATAGGTGGGAGAAGATTGGGAGGGTCCTCTATGAAGCTGAAGAGTTTGGAACGGATTCTGTAAGCACCATAGAGCATCCAAGACACAGGCGTTGAGAGACATGATCAGCTTTGGTTTTCAGGGAGATAAGCCTGGCACCAATCTGTGATGCTCACTGGATGTAAGAGACTGGAAGCCTGGAGAAAACTGGACGAAGTTAATGTCCAGGTACAAAAGGAGGAGGGCCAGAAATAAAGTGGAGAAGCCACACGTATGGTGTGTTTCTGAGCAAAGATATTGAACTTTGAAATTTAGTCACCTAAAATCAGAAATTGTCACACTATATCTATACCTGTGGATTGATGCTGGCAATTACCAGACCTTGTCACTGGAGGGTTTTATCTAACTGAACAGCTGCATCATGATTGCCACTCAGCTGAGAGCAATCAGGAGGTGCCACCCCATTGTAAGATGCATTCTGATTTCAGGTATCTTAAAAGGTGTGTTTAGAATGGATACAATGGGAGCATTGTGTTAAAAATACATCCCATACCTAACCACTTCTCCCTTCTTCCAGTCCCCCACCCTGGTCCAAGCCAACATCAATCATCTCTTTCCCAGATGATGACAGTAACCTTCTAACAGGTCCCCCTGCTTCTGCCCTTACCATCTCCTCCTCTCTCCTAAAGCCCTTCTCAACAGGGTAGCTAGGGCCAAATCATGTCATTCCTCTGTTCAAGATCCCCAGTCAGGAGCGCCTGGCTAGCTCAGTAGGTAGAGCATGTGGTCTCCAGTGTGACTCTTCATCTCCGGGTCATGAGTTTGAGCCCCACGTTGAGCCCCATCCTTCAAGCTCCAGCTCTAAGCAGACTTAGTTATTCATCTTCTCAAAAAACATGGGAGGTTGTGAGTTGGGGACCTCATTCATTTTTGCCACACAAAATTTATTTATTATTTATTATTTGAGCCACACGTTTATTTATTATTAAAAATAAATAAATAAATAAATCCCGGTGGCTTCTCCTCTCACTCAGAGAAAAAATCCAAATCCCCAGTCAGAGGCTACAAGACCCCATGGGACTGGTCCCTCCTTAGCTCTCACTCCCATCACCCATCCCCTGCTCCCCTTGCTTTGGTCCCTCACTCCAGACAAATGGGCCTCCTCCAGTACCACACAAGGACTTCCGTCCTGGCTCCGGCAATTGGTACCTGCTGCTCCCTCTGCATGACCTGCTCTTCTCCTGGGTTTCTGCAAGGCTCATTCTGAAGTCTGTAACACCATGCCACCTTTTCACAAGGCCTCCTTTGCCTTCCCTTGTCTAAAATTGCTCTCACACCCCCACCCCCAAACTCTCAGGTATTTCCAATCTGCCTCCCCTGCTTTATTTATTTAGTAAGTTAGCACTTACCCCTATGTGGTAGAGCACCTGCTTTACAGGCTCACCCTTATAACCGTCTAGAATGTGACTGTCCTGGTTCAAAACCTATGGGTGATTTTTCAGGCCTGACCAGAGGCGATTTCAAAGGCTCCAACCTGACAGGCTCACAGGGAAAAAGCTGCTATTCCTGCAGCAGACTTGGTTCACAGCCAGTGCATCGGGGTCTCGGAAGGGAGGTGCAGGCAGGGACCCAGGGCCCCTGGCCAGACATGCTTTTTCACAGATCTGCACTTCTAGCTCTGGACCATCATTCTTGGCTTTCTCTCTGCGAGGCCTTGGGCACAGAGCTTCAAGGGGCTTCTGCTGAGTCCTCCTTATGGAGGTGGGAGTGGGGAGGAGAGGGTAACCTTGAAGACACTTTTCCCCACTCTGACTCAGTACACAGTACTGTTTCACTCCTAGCCCTCCCCCACCTTGCCAACTTCTCCCCATCCCCCCACCTCCCTGCTTCAGTCCCAGAATCCATGAACCCATCAAAGATCCTCACTGGTGTGCCATTTAGTGAGGGAAATGAAACAGGAGGGAGTCTGCCCTTTCTCCAGCTTTAGATTCTTGCTTACTCCATCACAGTAAGGGATTTGAAGGCTCAACTCTGATTTTTGGCTTGTTGCTTTAAACAGCTACGCTGACCCCTTTCTTTCTCTCCCAGCTCAGCAGAGCTCCTGACAGTTAGTGTCACAAGGGCAAGGGTTTGGCCTGTGGTTTTGTTCTTTTGTTTTTAATAGACTTTATTTTTCAGAGCAGTTTTAGGTTCACAGCAAAATTGAGCCTCTACTCCCGTGAGCCTCCCCCATTGTCAACGTTCCTCACCAGTGGTACATGAGACCCGGAGTCCATAGTTTACCTTAGGGTTCACTCTTGGTGTTGTTCATTCTATGCATTTGGACAAGTTTATAATGACATGTATTCACCACTGTAGTATCATACAGAGT
Source organism: Neomonachus schauinslandi (assembly GCF_002201575.2). Lineage (NCBI taxonomy): Eukaryota > Metazoa > Chordata > Mammalia > Carnivora > Phocidae > Neomonachus > Neomonachus schauinslandi. The sequence continues at coordinate 97,292,980 of NC_058405.1, read as the reverse complement.
AGTTTCATTGTCCTAAAAATCCTCTATGCCTGGCTTATTCCTCCTTTCCTCCCCTCGACCCCCGGCAACAAGGGATCTCTTTATTGATCCATAGTTTTGCCTTTTCCAGAATGTCACATCCTTGGAATCATATAGTATGTAGACTTTTCAGATTGACTTCTTTCAAGCAGTAATATGTATTTAAGGTTTCTCCCTTTTCATGGTTTGGAAGCTCATTTCTTTGCAGGGCTGAATAATATAATATTGTCTGGATGTACCACAGTTTATTTATCCACTCACTTTCTGGAGGATCCTGGCTGCTCCAAGTTTTGGCAATTATGAGTAAAGCTGCCAAAAACATTCATGTGCAGGTTTTTGTGTAGACATAAATTTTCAGCTCCTTTGAGTAAATACCAAGGAGCATGATGGCTGGATCAAATGGTAAGTATATATTTAATTTTATAAGAAACCACCAAACTGTGGTTTCTTATAAAATTAAAGTGACTACAATTTTTGCATTCCCACCAGCAATAAATGAGAGTTCTATTGCTCCACATCCTCACCAGCATTTGGTATTGCCAGTGTTCCAAATTTTGGCCATTCTAACAGGTGTGTAGTGATATTTTGTTGTTTTAATTCATATTTCCCTGATGATTTATGATGTGCAGCATCTTTTCATATGTTTACTTGCCACCTGTAACTATTCTTTACTGAGTTATCTGTTAGGGCCAATTTATTTTATCAGCTTGTTTTTTCTTATTGTTGAGTTTTAAGAGTTCTTTATATATTTTGGATAATAGTCCTTTATCAGATGTGTCTTTTGCAAATATTTTCTCCGGGTCTGTGGTTTGCCTTTTCATTCCCTTGACAGTGTCTCTCACAGAGCAGAAGTTTTTAATTTAAATGAAGTCCAGCTTATCGATTATTTCTTTCATGGATCATGCTTTTGGTGTCATACCTAAAAATTCATCACCAAGATTTTCTCTTATGTTATCTTGTAGAGTTTTATAGTTTCACATTTTACATTTAGATCTGTGATCTGTTTTGAGTTAATTTTTGTGAAGGGTATAAGTTCTGTGTCTGATTCATTGTTTTCCATGTGGATGTCCAGTTGTTCCAGCACCATTGGTTGAAAAGACTATCTTTTGTCTATCATATTGCCTCTGCTCCTTTGTCAAAGAATAGTTGACTATATTTTTGTGGATCTACTTCTGGCCCCTCTATTCTATTCCACTCATCTATTTGTTCTTTCACCAATACTACACTGTCTTGATTACCGTAGCTTTCGAGAAAGCCTTGAAGTCAGGTAATGTCAGTCCTCCACTTAGGCTCTCTTTCAGTACTGTGTTGGCCATTCTGGGTCTTTTGTTCTGTATATAAACTTTGGAATAAGTTTCTGATACCCATAAAACAACTTCCTGGGATTTTGTTGATATTGCCCTGAATCTATAGGTCAAGGTGGGACGAACTGACATCTTGACAATATTGAGTCTTCCTATCCATGAACATGGAATATCTTTCTGTTAATTTAGTTCTTCTTTGATTTCATTCATCAGAGATTTTTAGTCTCCCTCATATGGATCATGCACATATTTTGTTAAATTTATACCTAAGTATTTGCTTTTGGGGGGGTGCTAATGTAAATAATAATGTTTTTAATTTCCAATTCCATTTGTTCATTGCTGGCATATAGGAAAGTGACTGACTTTTGTATATTAACCTTGTATCCTGTGATCTTGCTATCATTGCTTATTAGATGTGTTTTTTGGTCAATTCTTTCAAACTTTCTACATAAACAATCATGTCATCTGTGAACAGAGACAGTTTTATCTCTTCCTTCCCAAATTATATACCTTTTTTCCCCCTTGTCTTATTGTGTTAGCTAGGACTTTCAGTATGATATTGAAAAGTAGTGGTGAAAGGGGATATCCTTGCTTTGTTCACAATCTTGGACAGAAAGTTTCAAGTTTCTCAATATCAAGTATGATTTAGCTGGTTTTTTGTTGATGGTCTTAATCAAGTTGAGGAAGTTTCCCTCTATTCCTAGATTGTTGAGAATTTTTTTTATCATGAATCAATGTTGATTTTGTCAAATGCTCTTTCTGTATCTGTTAATATAATCATGTGATTTTTCTCCTTTGCTTGCTGATGTGGTGGATTACATTAATTGATTTTTAATGTCAAACCAGCCTTGCACACCTAGGATAAAACCACTTGATTGTCTTGTATAATTCTTTTTATTCAGTGTTGGATTTGATTTGCTAATATTTTGTTGATAATTTTTGTATTTATGTTCATGAGAGATATTGGTCTGTAATATTTTTGCCTTGTAATGTCTTTGTTTGGTTTTGATGTTAAGGTAGTGCTAGCTTCATAGAATGAGTTAGGAAGTATTCCTTCTGCTTCAATTCTTTGAAAGAGATTGTGTAGAATTGGTACAATTTCTTTCTTAAATGTTTGGTAGAATTCACAGTGAACCCATTTGGTCCTGGTGCTTTCTGAATTGGAAGGTTATTAATTATTGATTCAATGTCTTTAATAGCTATAGGCCTATTCATGTCATTGGCCAGTTTGTTTGTTTTCCTGCTCTATCTCCAACAATTAGAAAAATACCTGGCACACATTAGGTGCTCAGTAAATTTTTAAAATAAATTAATAAGAATCTACTAAATTCTTGGAACAGAATAGATTCTTGGAATAAAGGTAGATTGTTGGAATAAAAGTACTCTTCATTTAATAATTTCATTATAGGTCATTAAGTCAAAGTATTATGTGCAATGCCAAAAGAATCATTATAATAGATTAAGGTTTCAGATTAACTCAGGTATTTTTATTGCCTAAACTTTATTTCCTCTTTAAACCACAGAATTATAGCTAACAAAGTTAATATAAGGTAAATTAAAAAAAATAGATAATATTTTGTTTGGTGCAGAAAACAGGAAGAAACACTGCAAATTGACATTCAAAAAGAGAAGGGATGAGATCCTACATCTTAGATCCTGGTGTTCTATTTGTCTTTAGTTCACCATCTGAAAGTGTAGATGGAAACAAAAACCTACTGTCTGGTATGCAGGTGGCTTTTCCTTAAGGGTTTCAAAATATCGACAGAGAAATGGTAAGCAAACTAGGGAAGTATTCTAGGAAAACTAGGGACATTTGGAGTGCTGTAAGCTTTCAACCAATTGTTATTGTTGTTACAGTTAAAGAGTTTTGTTTTCCTGGTACCTGTACTCTGTATTTAAGAGGGAGGAAACAAATACTGATAAACTGTAAAGCCAGCCATCTCTTACAAGAGGTTACTGAGCTGTCCCAAGGCTGAGGCTGTCTTGGTCCAGAAGAATTCAACTTCAGGGGAAATTCTTAAAGGACATTTATCTGCTAACCTCCAGGCTGCTACAGAATGAAGGACTCCAGGATCTATGTGCCCCAAATGAAGGCTTTTCATGCTATTGATATATCAATCCCTGACATCCCCTTCCTCTAGAAGCAGCTCCTTCCTACCCTAAATTTTTCTGAGCAAGAACAGAGAGGTAAGAGAGCATCTCACAAGACCTCTCTTAGTCTACATTCTGGGTCAGTGACAGAATCAACAACGACCAAAATTACCCTACAACCTCTGTCTCCCTTGAAATATGCCCCAATAATTTTATGCCACCTCGAGGCACCCTAAAGTTTTCCCCCAATAGGGTTCATCCACCAGTCAGTATTCTAGGACTCTTCTTACTTCCTCATTGCACATTATAAATTTTTGGCTTAAGATTCTATAATGCTTTCTACTAAGCTGAAAGACTAAATCACAAGAACTATGGACAAGAATGGTTTAAAATATTGCCTCTCCCCGGTAACAAGTTGTCTCTATTCCTACCAGGTCCAAATGCAACCAACTAAAATTGCAATGATGAACAATAGGCATCTCCTGCTTTCTAATACCTAGCCCATAGCTGACATCCCCAACCCTTTCTTGCTTACTTGCCACTGGAGGAAAGATTGCATTACATGCTTGGATTGACCAATGAGTGAGGGGTCAAGGGCCAGGTTAATTGACATCCTACTGGTTCTGCAAGAATTCTAAATGTCACCTATCATAGTAGTTGAGTGGAGTTGCTGGGTGAACTTTTGATCTGTTTATCATTTCACTGTATATCACCTTGGCCAGATACTTGTGCTATTGTCAGAAGATTAATTTATCTCAGAAATGACAGAAAAGGAGATGCTCAGGGGACCTAAGTCTATCCATCCTGTACCTAGAAACTTAGTTCACCTGATGTGTTATATTTTTTTGTTTTTTGTTTGATTCAATTTAGCTAAAAATAAGACAGCTTGAATAGACATTTCTCTAAAGCAGATATACAAATGGCCAAAAGCATGTGAAAGGATTCTCAAAATCATTAGTCATCAGGGAAATGCAAATTAAAACCATAATGAGGTACCACTTTATACCCTAGGATTCCTAAAATAAAAAATAAGAAAATAACCATTCTTGGTGAGGGTGTCAAGAAATTCGAACCCTTATACACACTGCTTGATAAGAATGTAATATGATGCAGCCACTTTGGAAAATAATCTGGAAGCTCCTCAAAAGGCTAACCATAGAGTTATTATATGACCCAGCAATTCTACTCATAAGAATGTAACCAAAGAATTGAAAACATATGTTCACACAAAACTTTTACATGAATCTTCACAGCACCATTTTTCATAATAGCCAAAAAGAGAAAACAAATGAAATACCTATCAATGGATGAATGGATTAAAAAAATGTAATGTAAGCATACGATGAAATACTATTCAGCTATAAAAAGGAATGAAATACTAATATATGAATAAAACTTGAAAACTTATGCTAATTGAAAGAAGCCAAACACACAAAAAAACTAGTATTGTGTAATTCCATTTGTATGAAATGTCCAGAGTAGGCAAATCCACAGAGAGAGAAAATAGATTAGTGGTTTCCAGGGGCTGGGTTGGGGGAGGAGTGGGAGGTGACTGCTAATAGGTACAGTTTCTTTTGGGGGTGATGAAAAATGTTCTAATCTTAAATTGTGATGATGGTTGGAAAACTCTGTGAATATACTGAAACTATTGATTTGTATTTCTAAAATGAGTGAATTATATAGTATGTGAATTATGTCTTAATAAAGCTATTTACAAATTAAAAGGAAGATAGCTTATTTAAATATTAGATGGTTGACATATTATTATTATTTACTTCAGAAACCCATGAAAACCTTAAAGAGGAAAAGGCAACCCACCTGGTGCGTAGGGCCAGACTCTTAACACCAAGAATGAACCTCTTAGTAGTGTGGCAGCAGTTAAGAGAAGAAAATGGCTTTTGGGAGGAGACCCCAACCCTTTCTGAGCCATGAACAGATATGGTGTCCCTGTGTCATTTTAAGGCAAATGTGGAGCCAATGAGCTGCATTTGCATATATACATTTCCATTATGGTAGTCAGACCTCTAAATTCTCCGAATTAGGGATTGCTATCTTTCAGAATTTGGGACTACCTATGGTGATCAGCTTGTCCTGGTTTATCTAGAACTTTATAGGTTTTAGCACTGAAATCCCACATCAACCCAATCAGTGCCAGGTAAATTAGGACTACCAGCTAGAGCAAATGGCCCATGGAAAGCTGCTATCTGTTTTTATTCCTGTAATAAACAGGCCACAGTGGGAAGAAATTATTACAATTTCTTTTGCTATAGAAAATGGACTCCCTTCTTTTTCCCCCAGGGTCCTGGGGCTCACTGCTGCCCTTACCCACCTTGGGAGAATGACCGGAGCACAGAAACAATCCAAGATAGCAAATCATAATTCAAGTTTAAAAGCACCAGAAATGGCTGGTAGAATTCTGTCTCACTCACATATCAGAGCCATGCTAGAAACCCACAGGGAAATTTATAGTATAAATAGAATGCTTGCCGACAAGCAGAAACAAAATATATCACAAATTCTAACCTGAAATTAAAACTATTCATAAAAGGTGTTCATTAATGAGGGAGCCTTTCAAACTGCTGTGTGTTTCTCCAGCTAAAAATTTCCTAAAGGCTAATCATAGCTCTCTGAAGCATCCTTTTAATATAATTTATGCCTAAACTGAAATCTGACCTACAGAATGAAGCAATATAACACTAAAGGATTATCATCAAAATTAAACTACTTATATTCTCCAGGAAAGAAATAACATCCATTCATAATCAGCTACCAACATTTAAGAAAACATAGTTTCTTTTGCAATGAGAAACATTAATGTTTTGAGTTTGTGAAACCTCAGAATAAAAAAACCCAGCCATCTGAAAATAGGTACAAAACAAACTGTTTGGGGAATTTTATTCAGACCCCTACATACTAAACAAAAAACTGTGAAGTATATGAGCAAATAGTAGAAATGTTTTATGCAGAAGAAAGAGAAAGTTTCAAGAGCAATAGCAATGATGTTGGCCTACCCTGACAGTCTCTTGGCTTCTGTGTAGTCCATCCAAGTGATGTCTTAGGATCAGTTGAAGCAGACTATTTTACAAAAATAAACTAATACAAAAAACTTTGTTCCACTCTTCACGCACAGAAGATAATTACAATTGAAGATATAATGCCAGAGTCTTCCTTTTCACATGATGACCTCGTGGTTTCTTAGTTGTTACACATAAAAAAGGCATCTGACCAAAAATGACTCAATTTGTTGAACGGTTTATAAATTTGTTAAAAGGAGGAAAAATACTCCCCCTTTCTTTCTTTTTTTTTCCCTTTCTTTCCTATTTATCTAGCTATTAATCTATCTATTGTCTTGAATTTCTATAAGAGAGAGAGAGAGTGTGTGTGTGTGTGTGTGTGTGTGTGTTTTACAACTTGGCAGAGGCCAAAGTCATTCTGTTGTTTTGGAAGTCAAACACATGTTTGTTACTCAATTGATAAATCCCACATGACAATCATAGGATTAGTTGGTTGTTTTTTCCAAGGTGTCACTCCATCATTGCTTCTTCTTCCCTAGCTTAAAACTGCTCAGCTTCAGTGTTGCCCATTTCCTCAGCAAGACACTTCTTTGTCATGAACTAAGGCAAATTCCATACTACTGCTATAATGAAGTGTACAATAAAATACCAGATTTAAAAAAATAGTTTTAAACATCATTCATCTGGTAAATGGGGAAAGCAGCCATTGAGGAAGGCAAATGGAGGAAAGCATGTGCTTCTATCATCAGCTGCCGTAATCATTGAGGCTGATATGTCTGTAACCAGGCCTATAGCCCTTTGTCTAAATTAAGTCAAAATAATAGGACTGTCTTTCACAATTCTCTATCCAGGTTGTCCCTTAGGAATTTTCTCCTTCAGATCTAGTCTTGGAGCTCAGACGAACCTACTGTCACCCAGATATGGTTTTATCTGATTTAGCATCTCACAATCCCAGGAAGTATAGAGCTTTCCCTGAAGACAGATGATCTTGCACTCTCTATGTCCCAGGACAAATGCCACATCACACGAAGGTGATTAACATAACATAATAAAACAAAATAATCTGAGGTAAAAGAAGACCCCGTAAGTCCCTTTAGCTTTTGCTCTTTGGCTTCATTGGATTAACAGCCCATTCTTTCAACTATGAGTTTTTCCATCCTGAGGAAAGAAGTTCCTCTCCTCAGGACAGGCAAGTGTGGGAATGCTTCTCTTGGAGATGTGCCTTATCTCTGTGGTGAATGAGAAGAAGGAACTGAACATGCTCAGTTTAGCCTCTGTGCTTTACTGTTCTCTTTCTCCGCCCTACCTATTGTCGAGAATTTCTCATTCTGTTTCTCCATGAGGTGAGCTTTCTATGTCAGGATCTGGCCTTGTAATGCACAGACTTGAAGTTTGGGATGGGTAGGGTAAATTCAGAGAGAAAGTTACTAAAAAACCCAATTGTGGCTGATATCTATGTCCATTCTCCAAACTGGCCCTTTAGAGCCCTAAGACTGGGTATTTTGTTCTCCAGTTATCTGATTCTTGTGTCTACTTCTCAACTGCTTTTGAACTCAGAGGGTTGACAGGCAATTATCACCTCTATAGAAACAAAGAACCCCCAAATCTCAATGGCTAAAACAACAAAGACTTATTTCTTGCTCCTATTATACATTCACTGGGGCTCTGGTTGTTGGCTTTGCCTACACACCCCAGTGTTTACAGTTTTTAAAGACTGGTTCAAATTTTATTTATTTTTTTAAAGATTTTATTTATTTATTTGACAGAGAGAGACATAGCAAGAGAGGGAACATAAGCAGGGGGAATGGGAGAGGGAGAAGCAGGCTTCCCGCTGAGCAGGGAGCCCAATGCGGGGCTCGATCCCAGGACCCTGGTTCATGACCTGAGCTGAAGGCAGACGCCTAATGACTGAGCCATCCAGGCGCCCCAAGACTGGTTCAAATTTTAGCACCTCTGAGTAGGACTTTATTAGCAAACAGAACTAGAAAAAAATATTCACATTTGAACTCTGAGATGTAATTACAAAGACTGCCAAAGCGGTATTTTCAAACATAACTTTCTACTGGGGAACCATATTTATAATAAACAACAAAAAGAAATATCATCTACAACTGAATAGGCCTTTTTATATCGCTTGAATTGCTGAGAATTATTTTCGGGCATACTTAATTCAGAGCTTTTCTTTCAGGGTGTTGGCACGTTCCCTTTTTGGATATGAGTTATACTAAACTGACCTCTATTATTTCTGGATTACATGTCAGCAATGGAAAATGAATTGAGTGCTTCGAGGAGAAAAAAATCATTACCAGAAAGATGAATAGACCGATTGTACTGGGTTACTAAAGTGGTGGCTCTGAAAAGATCACTGGTTTGATTTTTCTGGGAAACATATCTTCTTGGATACTCTTCAGAGTTATGATAAATTCCTCCAGCAGCAGGTGGGAGGTAGGTCTATTGATCTCACACTTTCTCCCAGCCCACTGACTTCAAAGACAGGCCTTTCTTTACTATGTGGTATTCAAATACAGAAACTGCTTTGGGCTCTCAGATTTTGGGTATTTGGAAAAGAGTCAACAATCAGCCAAATCTACATATTCATTGCTTTTGCTACAGGAAGGAGAGACCTGTTTTGACAGATATGTATTATGTACCAATGATAGAGCAATGATCAAGACTGACATAGCCCCTCACCTAATAGAGTTCTCAGTCTTGGGGAAGGGAAGTGGGTCTACATGGGTAAATAGCCTACAGTTTGGTGTGAGAAATACCAGGATGGGAACACACGGGGTAGTATGGGAATCTCATAGTGAGGAGATCAGGGAAGACCTCCTGAAAGAAATGACTTGTAATTGTGACCTCAGTGGCAGTCGGTCTTAACCAGAGGAAGACAGAATGAGCAAAGGCCCTGAGGTTGGAGAGAACATGACATATTTGAAGGACTGAGGGTAGAAAGTAATTGTACAGATAAGGGAGAGAGACATAAAGCAGCAAACAAATGCAAGGTCATGGACACTCTAGCAAAACATGTTGGTAAGTGTGGCCTCTATCTCCATGGACAGTATAGCTGAATAGCTTTTTTAGCAGGGAAGTGGCATGATTGGATTGGTTTCTGGAGGTCACTCTGATTGCTATGTTGACTATAGATTGGGAGAGATAAAGTCTGAAGATAAGAGATGGAAAGACTGGGGCAGAGGTTATGTAGATACCTGGGTAAGAGATTATGGTCATGCGCAAAGAATGAATCATGGAACACTACATCAAAAACTAATGATGTAATGTGTGGTGATTAACATAACATAATAATAAAAAAAAGAAAGAGATTATGGTCACTTGAGATTGTGTATTGGCTGTGGAAGGCACAGATGGGCAGATCTGAGAAAGTTTAAAAGGTAGAATTGACAGGATTTGGTGACAGACATGACATAGCCAGAACAGGAAAGAGAGGAATTTAGCGTGACACTGAGATTGCTTGGGTCTCTGGCTTGGGCACTAGGTTGATGGTGGGATCATTTACTAAAACAAGGAACCCTGGAGGAAGAGCAGGCTTGGAGGTTAAGCCCTTGAATTCAGTTTGGGGGTGTGTTCATTTGAGGTGTATAGAGGACACTGTCAGTGACCTACTCGTGTCCCCTTAGCCTACCATTGAAGTGGTCTGCATATAGTTCCTCAGCGTGAAGACAGCCTCTGCATCTTTCTGCCTGAGGTCATTCTTTGGCCACTTGAGTTAGCTTGGCTGCAGGACATATGCAGTCAGGTGTGAAATTCCAGGGAGAAGTCCCAGGAGTGACCATCAACAGTGAGGGATGGGAACTGATGAATGAATAGCTCAGCTTTCCTGTCCCTCTGTGCATCAGGTCTGAGGTGTCTTCCAACCAGTGTCTCAGAGGGTCCCCAAGGAGACTGAGCCCCAATGGCCAACAGTGATAACCTGCTCATTAATACACTGCCTGTTGGGTCTCCTCCTTTCTCTGTCTTACTTCCCACTCCCTTAGAAGGCCTCCTGGGGTCACCTCCTTCCAAAATAAACTACTTGCACCCAAATCAGAGTGTCAGAGCCTAAGATAAGGGTGACTGTGAAACCACCACGTGCAGTTTCCCGAGGGCAAAATGCATGTGAAGGTCTAGAGCTCAGGAGCAAATGTTGTGTTGTATGGGAGGCACACATTTGGGTGTCATCCGTATATGCTTTCCCATTGAAGTTTCAGATGTAGATGATTTTCAAAAGAGTATGTAGAGGAGGAGGAGGGTCTGTCATAACAAATACCATTTAGGGAACAGCCAGCAAAACTGTTGGCCTCAGTAAGACTGGAAAGGAACAGCCAGAGGGGTGGGAGGAGAAGCAGCAGAATTTGGGACCACAGAAGTCCAACGTGGGTGTGAGTATCTCAGGACAATGGAGTTCTCAGGGGTCTATAAGAGACAAGCCAAAAAATGGTCGCTGGACTTAGCTGCTGGGAGGTAACTGTTGACATGGGGGATACAATTTCAGTAGAACATGGAGGCAAAGGCAAGCATCATAGATTAAGTCATGAATGAGAAGTAAGAAAGTCCCAGCAGAGAACGCAGAAACCCTTTCAAGAAGTTAAGCTATGAAAGGAGAGAGAACAGTGGAGCAGTTGTTCGAGATAGGTACAGAGAAGAGGAGGGGTTCTTTCTGCACAGCATCTTCAAATTCCTCCCGGACCTCCTCTTCTTCCTCCCTCCTCCCACTTGAAGGAATTTTTGCTATTACGTGGGGCTCACCAGAGAATCCAGGACCATCGTCATATCTTAAAGTCAACTCATCAGCAACCTTAATCCTGTCTGCAACCTTAATTCCCCTTTGCCATGTACCCTAATACATTCATGGGTTCTGGGGACTTAAGAATTCTTTTTACATTCACAGCTCTATCTTAATATTGTGTTACCATTGTGTTGTGTCAAATTCTTCTAGGACTTACCTTTGCAATTTGTGTGATATTCTTGTACATAATACATTGTTGCATGATAATATACATTTGTCCTGAAAGCCATGGTGATGATTTTTATTTTTTATTCATAATTTATGTAAGAAACATAAAACTTAAACTTTCAAGCCAAATAGTAAATATATTATGGGGCAGAAAATAAATATTCATGGGACTTTTCCCCCAGTCTTCCTAAAATCAACAAAATAACAGCTGAAAGATTATGAGGAAGCAATAAATATTAAACACCAATGGAAGCAGTAGCTGTCTAAAGGCTCCCAGAGCATACAGTTGGTCTTTACTAATGGTTCTTCTCCAGACCAAGCCCAGCTCCTGAAGTTCTTTATTGGCACTACCCCATAAATTTTTAATGAGCCCTATTCCACTCTGATCTGGGAGGGAAGGGAGAGGAAAGGCAGGGAAGCAGAGATACAGGTGTCATGAACGTGCACAAGGACCCTGGAGTATGAAAAGGATGACTTCACCCACCCACCCAAGCAGCCACTAGTGTAAGGTGTCCACCTCCCACGGGGGGCACAACCCAGGCAGCAAGGCTGATCTGTGTGGGAAGAGATGTTACTTGAGGGCTGCTGAAGCCCCCAGCCTGGAGTACACTTCTTAGATCATCAGTTTCTAAGAAGTCAAAGTCACTAACATCTCCACGATGATTAGCTTACTGGATTGATTGGCAGATCAGCAAAGGCCATAAGGGAATGGGACACCAGCCAGGCAGGGAAGCAGGGGGAGTTGCCCTGGGAATGTTGTAGGTCACCCTAAGTAGAGTAAAGGAACTGAGCACCAAAAGGGATTTAAACGCCTTCCCAGGACCTCCCACCCCTCATGTTCACACACATGAAAATGACTTAGCATATGAAAATGGCTCACACCTCCTGAATATGCATTAAGCATCAGACCTAGTTCTAAGCGCATTACATGTATTTTCCCATTTAATCTTCTCACAGTTCAAGGAGTCTCTCTTAGTGCCTACAAGGAACAGGATCTAAGGCCACAGAAGTTCAGTTACAAACTTAAATGTATCAGTCCCATGGCTGATACATTTTAGAGTTAGGATTCAAATTCAAGACTTCTGACTCGAGAGAGCCCTCGCTTCAACTGAGAAGTTCCTTCTACAGCCTTCTCTTCAGGACAATTTCTTCGCCCATGGGAGCATAATTCAAACCATCAGCCCTTCTTGCCTGATACAAGTGGCTTTTTCTAGAGTTATTTGGGATGAAGCCTGACATAAGTGTGTGAAATAAGTAGGCCATGAAAGAATACCAGGGGAAATAAAAGAATGATAGACAGGTATTTTGCTTTATCTACATTTCCAAGAAGATAGTTAATTTTTGATTGTTTGGGTGAGATGTAGGGACAATGTATAATAGTTCCTATCAACACATACTTACTTAGTATCATCACCAGGAACAAAAGATGGCCCTTGGTATTCATACTTTGTCTTCAAGAAGGCTTGTTTAACTTGATTTTCCTTGCAAAGCCGCTCTGGGGAAAGGAACTTGTGCTAGAATTGCTTTACTAAATCTGACACCCTCTGAGAATCCCAAGTTCTTTAGCTGCATTGTGTCATCCTCGTATCAGCACCTAAGGTGTGCTGTGACAGTGAATTGTAAAAGGGTGTTACTGGGTGTGTTGAAACCATCCACCAGTGTCTGCTTAGCTGGCTCATTCACAGGGGAGGACAATTACTGGATGCAGCCACTGTGCTTCTGTAAACATAGGGCTGGAATGACTCCCTAACTCTTTCTGAGAGCCATGGAGAGGGTCAGGGTTATCATGTGGAAAGAGGACAGGACTATTATGGCCACAAAATCAAATCACCAGCAAAACCTCATTGACCTTTGGTACAGAAGGAAAATTTAAATTAAAAAATTATGAACTCTACTTTGGGACTATGCTCTTGCAAGAGCCCCCACACGTTAGAGTGTTTTTGTTTTATAACATTTTATTTATTTATTTGTTTTTAGATTTTATTTATTTATTTGACAGAGAGACACAGCAAGAGAGAGAACACAAGCAGGGGCAGAGGGAGAGGGAGAAGCGGGCTTCCTGCTCCGCAGGGAGTCTGCTTCTCCCTCTGACCCTCCCCTCTTTCATGTGCTCTCTCTCATTCTCTCTCTCTCTCAAATAAATAAATAAAATCTTAAAAAAAAAAGAAATGATTATACAGTAAAATATTTTATTTTTTTTCTTTTGATGTAAAGTTTTATGAATTTTATTTAACACATGTATACATTTGTCCAACTACCACCATGATCCAAATAGAGAACAATTACATCATCCCCTGTAACTCCAACCTGTTATCCCTTTAGAGTCATTCATGCCTTGCCCTTGAAAACCACTGATTTGTTCTTCCTCCCTACAGTGGTATTTTTGAGAATGTCATGTAAATGGAATCTTAAAGCATGTAACCTACTGAGACTGGCTTCTTTCGATTAGCATCATGTCTTTATGACTCATCCAAGTTCTTGTATGTATCAATACTTCCATTTTTATTGCTGAGTAGTATTCCATGGTATGGATGTGTCATCACCATTAAATTCTTGAAAGTTAATTTATTTTTTAATTGGGGTTTAACTCACATCCCAATAAAATTAGCCACTTTAAGTTTTGCAAAAAAGAAGAAATGGGTCGTATGATAATCCTTGCCCCATACAAAGATAACCTTTAAGCTGGAAACAGATTTTTGAACATGCCATGTTTGTCCGACTTTCTCTGGTTTCCTGCTCCATTGTTCCTCTGCATTTGGGGGAAAAAAAGTACACTATTTCTATATTTGGAGTATTGTTCAGTACAAGATCCTTCTCCATCTGCTTGCACTCATGTTATTAACAAATGTTCACTCCTTTCAACTGATTTCAGATTGGCTCTCCAACACTCTAAATTGTCCTTTCTCTTTGATTTTTTGGATAGGTAATGCCTGAATATTGCACAAAACGGCATACCAACATCAGTAAGTCTATCTCATTCTCTATCTCCGAACAATGTAGTCTCTCTGCAGCCAACAATTTTCTCAACTTTCTGAAGCATTATTGCAGAGCTTTTCTATGCATTTATAAATACATGCATGTATAAATATATTTAAAAATCTGTATATAAACACATATAGTATACAAATATATGTTTTATACACACATAATAGAAATAGAAGCATATAAAATCAATGCACATACATGCATACACTCATACATTTTCCCCACATGCAGGGGGCAGATTCTGCCCAATTTTCTAAACTTTATTCTCTCAATTTCCCTTCTCTTGAACTTCTTTCCAAAAAGTACATTTAGAACAGTCTATTATGTTCATTTTATTCTGTGGTATGAATATATCATAATTTGCATAAGCATTCCATTACTAATAGGCATGTATGCTGTTTTTGAACTTTCCTCTTATAATTAATACCTACAATGAATATACCTCTTTATCTGAATCATTTCACACATATGGAACCATCTATGTAGCATAATTATTTAGAAGTGGAATTTCTGGGTCAAAGGGTACATCCATTTCTGCGTTTGAAGGGTATTGCCAAATTATCCTTCAGAGAAGTCACATCAATTTATATGCTATTAGCAATGGATCACAGTGTTTCTACGTTACCTATACTTATTAACTAATTATTTTAACATAATTTCAGACTAATGAATATTTGATTCTCAATTATCAGAAAATTAGTATTAGTAGTTCTTGATCTTTCTTTGTTTTCATGACATTAACACTTTTGAGGAGTCTGAGCCAGGTATTTTGAAGAATGTCCTTCAATTTGGGATTATCTTTTCTTTACAACAAAGAAATAATTGCAAATAATGTCAGGCAAATAACAAGGAAAACTTTACAGGTATAAAAAAATAAGCAGGGGTGCCTGGGTGGCTCAGATGGTTAAGCGTCTACCTTCGGCTCAGGTCATGATCCTAGAGTCCTGGGATGGGGCCCTACATCGGGCTCCTGGCTCAGCGGGGAGCCTGCTTCTGCCTCTCCCCCTGTTCGTGCACTCTCTCTCTCTGTATTTCTGTGTCTCAAATGAATTAAAAAAAAAATCTTTAAAAAAATAAGCAAAATAAATTTTAAAAACATAGTAAGAATACCTACCACAGTTTGGGTTTTTTGTCTTTTTTGACTATTCACCATATTTTGAACAATTACTACATGCCACATATTGCGTTAGGCACTGTGCCTAGTGATGATATCTAACATTTATTACATGCCAAATTTGTGCCACGCAAAGCCCTAATTGCTTCATATGCATTATCTCATCTATTCCTCAAAATAATCCTTCAAAAAATAATATAATCCACCCTGGATTATATTAGTCTTTATACCACACAGTCATAAAATATAATTTGTAAATTTTTTTAATGGAGTAAGGGGCTCATGAGGACCAAAGGGCCTTAGGTCTCTGAAAGTCATAAAGCAGCCCTTGCCATAATCATTCCCACTTAACAGATGAAAATGAGGCTCAATAAAGTTAGGAACTAAAACTTGCCACACAGCGAGGAAGTGGCAGAGGTGATTTTTGGATATAAATCTGTGAAATTCCACCAATAACCCTTTTGATTGCCACGTTATACACTATATAACATTGCATGGCAAGAAGCTCATGTGAAGTTAAGAAAACAAGTTTGTCATACATTAATCAGTTAGAAAATATTTCAAGGAAAGAATACAATTAAATGCTTAAATGCAGGGGAAGATCCAGATTACGTGGGACCCAAGGTTTTTACAACTTGGAGAATCTTCTTTAAGAGAAAAATACAAAATTCTAAATAAAAATTAGGTGCACAGTCCTGTAAGGGGCTGTCCAAGTAGGGGGCCTTCAAATGTAAGCTTTAATTAGCTTCACGGTAAATCACCTCATCCAAATGCCCTTGGGCCTACAGAAGGCCAGAGGAGGAAGGAATCCGTGTAAGGCAGGTGTATCAGCAAAGTTTGAAGGAGGCAATGGGGCTTTGAAGAATGGCTCTCATCTGATCACCCTGTGTGCAATGCCTGGGGGGCAAGTATGAGCATAATCTGTTCAGGAGAGGGTAGAGAACTCCACCTGACTGAAACCCACTGCTATAGGGTTCAACGATGTCAGGAAGAGGGCAAGCATTGGGTTTGCTGACTTAAGTTGTGCCTGCTTTAAATGCCAGGATGGAAAGGCCACTGGGGATCTTTGTGTGCTCCTGGGTCTTACATCATTACATAATGAAAAGCAACACCAGGATGAGGAATCTGGCTCCATGGACAGGTTTCTCAGGAGACGTGGAAAGAGGCAAAGAGATCTAACTGAAGGGCTAATCTGGCTGTGTTTTAGCGAGCACCTGATAAATTATGGTTGGTAAGGAGGAGGTAAGAAAAAAAAAAAAAAAACAGAAAAGGAAAGAGTCAGAATCAAAAAGGATGAATCAAGTCGCTATGAAGAATAGAGGTGAACAAGAGTCAGCGATAATTTTTATAATCCGAGCTTGCATAGTGGAAGGAATAGTTGTGGGATTCTCAGAAATTTAGAGGCTGGTTAGATTTGGCTCTAGAAAAGTTAAATACTACAACAGCAACACCAGCAATGATGATTGAGAACAACTGGGCTATATCCACCACCAGAGGAAGTTGAGCCCTTGGGACTGGGAAGCATCCTGAACACAGCTTGACCGGGCTCTGCTGTCATCATTATTAGCTTTTGCAGGGTTTTCCTTACACCAGCTCCCCTTCTGATCAACACATTCTTTCTCAATTATGTTAACAGCTTTAAGAACTTTGCAGCCAGGTCTCCCTCTTCCTGCTGACTAGGAAGCATTTTGCCTTTAACATGGCTGTTGTTAAACACTGCTATGGGATTCGTTGTAATTTAACTCGGAGTTTCAGTCTGTCCTGCCACCTCTGCAGGTAAGTGGTCAAGAGGACTAGTTACAACACAAATAGAAAGAGAACGGATTTCAGAGGAAATTACAGTTATAAAAAAATGAAAAGGATATGGAATTAGCAAGAGGGTGGAGTCTTCCAAGAATTCAGAAAATATTTACTGCCTGCCTCTTACATGTCAGGCTCTGTGCTTGGACCATAGGTCATTACTATGAAAGAGATGCAGGCCCTGCCCCCAAAGGTATCTGACTTTTTAAGGACGGGTGTTTCAAGTGAGAGGTCGGGCAGAGGATTAAGAACACAGATTCTGGAGGGGGCGGGGTGGGGGAGAAGCAGGATGATGAATTTAGTTTTAACCATGTTAAGTTTGGTATTCTCAAAACGTAAAGGGGAAATGTCCTGTACACAACTATGAACATGGGAATGGAATTCGGGAGAGAAGCCAGGGCAGGGGATATAAATTCTAGAGTATACCAACCAGCACAAAGTTAATGCCTGAAGCAGGCATGGGGCACGAGAGTGTTGTTGTCAAGTATGTCCATCAGATTTGTTTGGTTAATTGTATTATCTACACAATAAAGAGACATCTTTATCCATATGACTATTTTGACTGCATAGAATCGATTTTTGAGAGAAGTTTGTTAAAAATCTCTCATTATGATTGTGGATTTATCAAAATCACACGTTGGCTATGTGGACAATAGTCTATAAGGAACATGAATAGAAATAGTTGGAAGGCTGGTTCAGGTGAGAAATTGTGGTAACCTGGCCTAAGATGGTAAGAATGTGGAGAGAAAGGAAAAGAGAGAAATTAATACTGATCCCTAGGTTTCCTGCTTGGGTAACTGGATGGCTGGAAGTACCATTCACATACATGGATACACATGTATCCATACATGCATGTCATTGACCAGCATTTTTCTTTCAGCAAATTACATAACTCTCTAGACTCAGTTATCATATTTATAAAATTAGGTATATTGAGACACCTGGGTGGCTCAGTCGGTTAAGCGTCTGCCTTCAGCTCAGGTCATGATCTCAGGGTCCTGGGATCCAGCCCAGCGTCGTGGTAGGGCTCCCTGCTTGACGGGGAGTCAGCTTCTCCCTCTCCCTCTGCAGCTAGCTCCCCCTGCTTGTGCACTCTATTGTTCTCTCAAATAAATAAATTTTTTTAAAAATTGGGTATAATAATAATAGATTGTATTTCATCAGGTTATTATGATGGTAAAAAGAGTTACTGTATGTAAAGTACTTAGCACAATATCTAAATAACTGTTCAATAAAAGCTTTTACTATCACCAACTGGGATATGGTTAAAGAAGGGAAGGTTTAGGTTTGAGGTGGGATATCAAGATTTCCTATTAAGGCTCATGTTATTTGAGTTGTTTTGTAAGTTATCTTTCAATAAAGAGGGTCGGAGTGTTCTTGGCAAATACTGCTTAGGGATGAAAGAGGATAGAAGTAAAAGAAAAAAGACCTCTGGAAGGTCAAAGGCAACTTTCAGGAGGTGGCAGAATCAAGGGAATATTTTCTTAAGGTAGGGAGAGTAGATCATGGTTTCAGCTAGAGAATAGGGAAGCATTTCAGAGGGAGAAGGACTAACTGTCTACATGTACTTTACTGTTTATTTTTGTTGTACAGTGTTACAGTGCGTTGTTGTCTGGCTTGGCTCTGAGTAAGGAGGCCAGTCATTCCCCCAAGGGTTGCTGAAGAGCAGAGTTCTGGAAAAAATGACTGCAATTAACAGAGCAACATTTACTTACAGAACAACATTAACTTACCTTGTGTGTGATTTATCATATGATTAGTAAGCAGATTACTCTAGTGACAGGTTGTAAGGAAAGCTGTATTAAACTTTTGGTGCAGCAAGGAAAAGTGATTAGCCTGACAAAGATTCATGAGCACATATGTTTCTAGCTTTGAGCTACTGTGTGGAATGAAACCTGAAATTATAAATTCCATAGTATGCACTGCCTTGGTAGATTTTAGTGTGAGATTATGCATGACTACACCTCTCTCACAAGTTTGCACAAGCTTAGGAATTTTTTTATTAAGGTTGTTATGCAATACGCATCTTAGCAAGGGCATACAAATGCGTGGAAAGAATATTCTCAGGCATATTAATCTTGATTCATAATTATGTGTCCCCCTTCACTGCGTTAGTGAATTACATTTTCTCTTCTGTTTTGTTAAGGAGGGGAACATTGGTTTAAGCTTATTGTAATTGGAGCCATCTTTCATTAACCAGTTTTTGATCTATCACAAATAAATGATAAGCTAGATTCAATTATGAAGCCATTAACACACCTCACATGAATAGAAAATGAAAACAAATTCTGTAGGAAGATAGGAGATTTAACATGCACCTTGACTTTCTCACCTTCCTAAAACCCCACTAACACAACCAGTGAAGGGATTATTTTAAGGCTTAAACTCCATGAATGGAGAGAACTGGAGAAGAGATCATTTTGGAAGCCGGGAAGCAGATGAATATGGAGTGATAGAATGAACAGAGCTAATAAACTGAATTTAATCATGCAACAGAAAAAGCTAACAACAAATCTGATTGATAGACTATCCAAAGATCTAGAACTAACAATAGGGGATGAAAGGAATGTATGCAGATTAGCTTCAGAGACCGAACAGGCCCCATCTGTCTTTCTCTGCTCTGAGCCCAAACATGGGAAGCTAGACCTTCACCCTTCCAGCAGGACACTGAAAAAGGCTTCTCCGGGAAACACAGCTAGCCCATGAGGAAAGACATGACACTGGAAAGATACTGACATTGGAAGTTTCCTCATTCAACAAACCCACCCTGATGCTCCTATAGTAAATCTCATATCAGACCAGCGCCCCCCTATCATATCCTCAGAGCTTCCAGCTGGTGTTTTAGCATCTCACTCTTAAATATTATCAGGTACAAAAACTGTGAGATGTCCAAGGAAAGCCTTTAACCTAGAAGCTAGAAAATAAAGAGAGAAAAGGGTTTTTGGGGAAAAAAAATCAAATAGGTATCAAAAACCTCACAAAGAGAAGCTACCATAACTCTGAAACAAGAAAGGAATTCTACCCCAAAATAAACAAATAGGTAAATAAATGGAATGTTCCAAAAACATAAGGAAGGCCTTAGAAATTAACCATGAGGAGAAATGAAAATTTTCAATAGAAAGATTGGAATATAAAGCTGAGGAATTTTACCAGAAAAAAAAGAACAGGAGATGGAAAATAGGAGATAAAAACTAAGACAATTAGGAAATTGATGAAGGAAGATTGGCATTAAAAAAAAAAAAAAAAGCCAGAAAGAGAAAATGGAGAGGAGGAGATAGTTAACAATCTGAGTTTCCAGACTGAAACATTCACCAAGTAAAAACAGATCAGTCTAGTGTAACGTTTTCAAATATTGAATGTGAAGAGAAGATCCTGCGCTACTATAAAGAGGAAAGAAAGTATCCAGATCATATACATAGGATGAGCAATTTGTGAGAATAAAAATGTTTCTAAAAACTTCAGTAAAGGCTATTGTTCTGTAGTCATGGTAACAAGTAGCCATTAAAACTGGTTTTAAACTCATTTAATGATGGAAGTCCCCTCTCTCTAGTAAACATGCCTTTGCCAGCCAATGAATCAGATGAATCCTTCACTTATGACCTTTGACCACTCAGGGATGGATTCGCTCCAGCAAACACACCCAAGGAAGTGTGAGAATCACTACAAATGATAGCAACCCATTTTGATGCCTTCAAAGTCCACCAGTCCCTGAACTTCATGCTTCCCCCAAATCCTAGACAAGTTCGTCAGTCGGCTCTGCTTGGAGAGACTGTGCCAGCTAGCGTAGCTCTTCCTTACTACAGTGAGCGGTAACATTAGCTTTGTCCTTTTATTTCAGATATTGAGTCTCATCAGCCTTCGACATAGATTGTATTTTAACTTCTGAACAGGAGCATTGGAAGCTATAAAGAGGAGAGCCTGGGTGGCTCAGTCAGTTTGGTTTTGGTTCAGGCCATGGTCTTGCGCTCATGGAATCGAGCCCCACCTTGGGCTCTGCGCTCATCGCAGAGTCTGCTTCAGATTCTCTCTTCCTCTGCTCCTTCCCCAGCTCATGCCTCTCTCTCTCAAATAAATAAATGAATAATCTTAAAAAAAAAAAAAGCTGCAAAGCAATGAATAATGGCTTTGAAAATATGAGGAAAATAATTAATAACCTAGAATGATCTATCATTTAAATAAAAGAATTTTTAAAAGGGCATGCAAGATCTTTTTTTAAAACTTATTTTATTAAATTCAATTAGTTCACATATAGTGTATCATTAGTTTCAGATGTAGAGTTCAGTTATTCATCCATTGCATGTAACACCCTGTGCTCACTACATCACGTGCCCTCCTTAATGTCCATCACCCAGTTACCCCATCCCCCACCCACTTCCCCTCCTGCAACCCTCAGTTTGTTTCCTATAGTTAAGAGTCTCTTATAGTTTGTCTCCCTCTCTGATTTCATCTTATTTTACTTTTCCCTCCCTTCCCCTATAATACTCTGTTTTGTTTCTTAAATTCTACATGTAAGTGAAACCATATGATAATTGTCTTTCTCTGATTGACTTATTTCGCTCAGCATAATACCCTCCAGTTCCGTTGACATCAGTGTAAATGGTAAGATTTCATCCTTTTTGATGGCTGAGTAATATTCCATTATGTGTATGCACACCACATCTTCTTTATCCATTCATCTGTTGATACACATCTGGGCTCTTTCTGTAGTTTGGCTATTGTGGGCATTGCTGCCATAAACATTGGGGTGCAGGTGCCCCTTCAGATCACTACATTTATATCCTTTGAGTAAATACCTAGTAGTGCAATTGCTGTGTCATAGGGTAGGTCTATATTCAACTTTTTGAGGAATCTCCATAACGTTTTCCAGAGTGGCTGCACCAACTTGCATTCCCACCAACAGTGTAAGAGGGTTCCCCTTTCTCCTCATCCTCGCCAACATTTGTTTTTTCCTGACTTGTTAATTTTAGCCATTCTGACCAGTGTGAGGTGGTATCTCACTGTGTTTTTGATTTGTATTTTCCTGATTCTGAATGATGTTGAGCATTTTTTTCATGTGTCTTTTGGCCATTTGTATGTCTTCTTTGGAGAAATGTCTGTTCATGTCTTCTCCCCATTTCTTGACTCGATTTTTTGTTTTTTGGGTGTTGAGTTTGATAAGTTCTTTACAGATCTTGGTTATTTGCCCTCTATCTGGTAAGACATTTGCAAATATCTTCTCCCATTCTGTTGGTTGTCTTTTGGTTTTGTCGACTGTTTCCTTTGCTGTGCAAAAGCTTTTTATCTTGATGAAGTCCCAATAGTTCATTTTTGCTTTTAATTCCCTTGCCTCTGGAGATGTGTCTAGCAAGAAGTTGCACAGCCAAGGTTGAAGAGGTTGCTGCCTGTGTTCTCCTCCAGGATTTGATGGATTCTTGTCTCACATTAGGTCTTTCATCCATTTTGAATTTATTTTTGTGTATGGTGTAAGGAAATGGTCCAGTTTCATTCTTCTGCATGTTGCTGACTAGTTTTCCCAACACCATTTTTTGAACAGACTTTTTTCCATTGGATATTCTTTCCTGCTTTGTCAAAGATTAGTTGACCATAGAGTTGAGGGTCCATTTCTGGGTTCTTTCTTCTGTTGCATTAATCTATGTGTCAGTTTTTGTGCCAGTACCATACTGTCTTGATGATGACCGCTTTGTAATAGAGCTTGAAGTCCATAATTGTGATGCCACCAGCTTTGGTTTTCTTTTTCAACATTCCTGTGGCTATTCGAGGTCTTTTCTGGTTCTGTACAAATTTTAGGATTATTTGCTCCAGCTCTGTGAAAAATGTCAGTGGTATTTTGATAGGGATTGCATCGAATGTATAGATTGCTCTGGGTAGCAGACATTTTAACAATATTTTTTCTTCCAATCCATGAACATGGAATGTTTTTCCATTTCTTTGTGTCTCCCTCTATTTCTTTCATAAATATTCTATAGGTTTCAGAATACAGATCCTTTACCTCTTTGGTTAGGTTTATCCCTAGGTATCTTATGATTTTTGGTGCAATTGTAAATGGAATCAATTCCTTAATTCACCTTTCTTCTGTCTCATTGTTAGTGTACAGAATGCAGCTGACTTCTGTGCATTGATTTTATATCCTGCCACATTGCTGAATTCCTGTATGAGATCTTCCAATTTTTTAGTGAAGTCTTTTGGGTTTTCCACATAAAGTATCCTGTCGTCTACAAAGAGTGACAGTTTGACTTCTTTGCTGCCAATTTGGATGACTTTTATTTCTTTTTGTTCTCTGACTGCTGAGGCTAGGACTTCCAGTAGTATGTTGAACAACAGTGGTGAGTGTGTACATCGAATTGTGTTCCTGACCTTAGGGGAAAAGCTCTCAGTTTTTCCCCATTGAGAATGATATTCACTGTGGGCTTTTCGTAGATGGTTTTTATGATATTGAGGTATGTCCTCTCTATTCCTACACTGTGGAGAGTTTTAATCAAGTAAGGATGCCATATTTTGTCAAATGCTTTGTCTGCATCAATTGAGAGGATCATATGGTTCTTATCTTTTCTTTTATTAATGTGATGTATCATGTTGATTGATTTGCAGATGTTGAAGCACACTTGCAGCCCAGGAATAAATCCCACTTGGTCGTGGTGAATAATCCTTTTAATGTACTGTTGGATCCTATTGGCTAGTATCTTGGTGAGAATTTTGGCATCCATGTTCATCAGAGATATTGGTCTCTAATTCTCCTTTTTGTTGGGTTCTTTGTCTGGTTTTGAAATCAAGGTAATGCTGGCCCCATAGAACAAGTTTGGAAGTTTTCCTTCCCTTTCTATTTTTTGAAACAGCTTCAGAAGAATAGGTATTAATTCTTTAAATGTTTGGTAGAATTCTCCTGGGAAGCCATCAGGCCTGGACTCTTGTGTGTTGAGAGGTTTTTGATTACTGCTTTAATTTCCTTGCTGTAAGTTATGGGTCTGTTCAGGTTTTCTATTTCTTCCTATTAATTTTGGGAATTTATATGTTTTATTAATTTATTTTTGGTAATTTATGTGTTCCTAGGAATGCATCCTAGATGCATTGGTAATTTATTTTTGGTAATTTAATTAATTTTTGGTAATTTATATGTTTTGGTAATTTATATGTTTCTAGGAATTTTGGGTAATTTATATGTTTCTGGTAAATTTTGGTATTTTATATGTTTCTAGGAATGCATCCATTTCTTCCAGATTGCCTAATTCGTTGGCATATAGTTACTTATAATATGTTCTTATAATTGTTTGTATTTCTTTGGTGTTGGTTGTGATCTCTCCTCTTTCATTCATGATTTTATTTATTTGGGTCTTCTCTCTTTTCTTTGTGATAATTCTGGCTAGGAGTTTATAAACCTTATTAATTCTTTCAAAGAACTAGCT
The DNA here is from genome assembly GCF_002201575.2 of Neomonachus schauinslandi. Classification (NCBI taxonomy): domain Eukaryota; kingdom Metazoa; phylum Chordata; class Mammalia; order Carnivora; family Phocidae; genus Neomonachus; species Neomonachus schauinslandi. Next base: position 97,268,303 of record NC_058405.1, on the reverse strand, counting down.
CCTAGTTTCATTCCTACTGTTCTTTTGGTTTCTATTTTACAGATTTCTGCTCTAAATTTTATTATTTCTAATCTTTCTTTATTTCTCTACTCCTGCAGGGTTTAGGTTTTATTTGCTATTCTTTTTCCAGCTCCTTTAGGTGTAAGGTTAGCTCGTGTATTTGAGACTTTTCTTGTTTCTTGATAAATGCCCATATTGCCATATACTTCCCTCTTAAGACTACCTTTGTTGCATCCCAAAGGTTCTGAACTATTGTGTTTTCATTTTCATTTGCTTCCATGAATTTTTTTTAATTCTTCTTTGATTTCCTGGTTGACTGATTCATTCTTTAGTAGGATGCTCTTTAACCTCCAAGTATTTGAGTTCCTTCCAATTTTTCTCTTAGAATTGAGTCCATGTTTCAAAACATTGTGGTCTGGGAATATGCAGGGAATAATCCCAATATTTTGGTACTGGTTGAGACCTGATTTGTGACCCAGTATGTGATCTATTCTGGAGAATGTTCCATATGCGCTTGAGAAGAATGTGTATTCTGTTGCTTTAGGATGAAATGCTCTGAATATATCTGTGAGGTCCATCTGCTCCAGTGTTTCATTCAAAGTCCTTGTTTCTTGGTTGATCTTCTGCTTAGATGATCTGTCCATTGCAGTGAGGTGGGTATTAAAGTCCCCTATTTTATTGTATTATTATCAATGTGTTTCTTTAATTTTGTTATCAATTGGTTTGTATAATTGTCTGCTCCCAAGTTAGGGGCATAAATATTTACAGTTGTTAGATCTTCTTGTTGGATAGACCCTTTAAGTATGATATAGTGTCCCTCTTCATCTCTCATTACAGTCTTTGGTTTACAATCTAATTTGTCTGATATAAAGATTGGTACCCCAGTTTTCCTTTGATGTCCATTAGCATGATAAATGGTTTTTCACCCCCTCACTTTCAATCTGGTGGTGTCTTTGGGTCTAAAATGAGTCTCTTGTAGACGGCATATTGATGGGTCTTACTTTTTTATCCAATCTGATAGCCTGTGTCTTTTGATAGGAGCATTTAGCCCATTTACATTCAGAATAACTATTGAAAGATAGGAATTTAGTGCCATTGTATTACCTGTAAAGTCACTGTTTCTGTAGACTGTCTCTGTTCCTTTCTGGTCTATGCTACTTTTGGGCTCTCTCTTTGCTTAAACAATCCCCTTTAATATTTCTTATAGGTTGGGTTTAGGGATCACAAATTCTCTTAGTTTCTGTTTGTTCTGGAAGCTTTTTATCTCTCCTTCCATTCTGAATGACAGCCTTGCTGGATAAAGTATTTTTCTCATTTATCATCTTGAATATATCATGCCAGTCCTTTCTGGCCTGCTAGGTCTCTGTGGACAGGTCTGCTGCCAACCTTATGTCTCTATACTTGTAGCTTAAGGACCTCTTGTCTCGAGCTGCTTACAGGATTTTCTCTTTATCTCTGAAATTTGCAAACTTCACTGTTATATGTTGGGGTGTTGATCTATTTTTATTGATTTTGAGGGGGGTTCTCTGTGCCTCCTGGACTTGAAAGCTTGTTTCCTTCCCCAGATTAGGGAATTTCTCAGCTATAATTTGTTCAAATAAACCTTCTATTCCTCTCTTTCTTCATCTTCCAGGACCCCTATTACTCTAATATTATTGCCCTGTATGGTATCACTGATTTCTTAAAGCCTCCCCTCGTGATCCAGTAGTTGTTTTTCTCTTTTTCTCAGCTTCCTTACTTTCCATCATTTTGTCTTTATCACTCTCTCTTCTGCCTTGTTTGCCCTAGCAGTTAGAGCTTTCATTTTTGACTGCATGTCAGTAATAGCATTTTTAATTTCAGCCTGATTAGACTTTAATTCTTTTTATTTCTGCACTAAGGGATTCTCTAGTGTCTTTTATGCTTTTTTCAACCCCAGCTACTCTCTTTATAGTCATTGTTTTGAATTCTAGTTCCAACATTTTACTTATATCCATATGGATTATATCTATGGCAGAGAGTATTTCCTCTGGTTTTCTCCTTTTTTGTGAATTTCTCCTTCTAGTCATTTTGTCCAGAAAAGAAAGGAGGAAAGAAAGAGAAAGAAAAAAAAAAAAAGGCAGCAAAAACAGCAATAATATCAACAACAACAACAACAACAAAAACTTTAGCAAGTGTTTCTTGTATATGCTGTGTACACTCTGCTGTTGTGTTTTGGCTGCTCTTTCCCACTGGTTCTTCCTTCTACAGAGTTCCTCCTTGCTTGTAGTGGGGAGTGTTTGTTCAAGTAGGTATGCTTTGATTTGTTTGTGAAGTTAAGCCAGAAGCTGATGTTTTGGAGCTTTCTTTAATCAGTAGACTTGGTATATGCTGGGGTTTGTGTTGGTCTTCTGAGGGAGAGGCTCGCTGTGCTGGCTCACGAGCTAACTTGGGCATGCAAGATCTTAAACAATTTACTTCTCATATACCCTTTCTGTGGAAGTCACTGAAAGAAACCAACCAAGAGGAAGATGTGGGTTACTGGAAATAGGAAATCCAATTTAGGGGAAAAAAGCAAAAGACAATGATGAAGATGGTAAAGAGTCCAGGATGTTAATTATAACCCTGAGCAAACCAGTCCACACTGCAGATTGTACCAGTTATCTAGTACTTCATAACCAATCAACCCAACATGTAGTGGCTGAAGACAACCATCTTTGCTCACATTTTGCTGGGCAGTTCTTCTTACTGACCTTAGCTAGGTTGACTTATGCATCTGTGGTTAGTTGGCAGTTCAGCTGGAATTGATTGGTTCCAGATGGCCGTCCTCACATGTCTGACAGCTGACTGGGTGTTGGCTAGGGTCATCAGGGTGCATGGGGTATGTTTCTCTCCTCTTCAATCGGGTGAGTCTTGCTCTTCACATGGCAGCAGGGTTCTAAGAGCCCAAAGCACAAGGACTTTTCAAACCTCTACTGTGTCACATTTGCTAACATTTCATTAGCCCAAGCAAATCTCATGGTCAAGTTCAGAATCAAAGTGGAACTTGTACTCAGAGTTATATAGAGCAAGGGAGCATGGATATAAGAAAGGGAATCTTTGTTGACCATTTTTGTTAGCAATCTACCACTGAGCTTAGCAAAAGATTCCAGGAGAAAATTCTTTAAGATGACAAAATTGGCAAAATGTTCTCAATGTGTCTGAACATGCTGAGAGAAGATTTAGACAATTGTCAAAGAGTTTGATGTTCAACTTATGAGAATCATAAAGATAACTAAGCAAGGGGGGAAAAATAACAGGATATCTGAGGATATCAGGACATTGTTCAGCAAATAAAAATAACCACAGTTTGCAACAGACTTACTGGTAGTGTTTAGTCATATGCCAGTCAACACTGAATATTGAACTAACCAAAATTACAGATTGACCATATTAGGAGAAAAAAATGGGGTGCAAAAAGTGGGTATAGATAGTGGGGCAGGAAAGATTAAAGAGTGGAGCCCTTCTCTCTGGTCCTCTTCCTGAAGGAAAATCAAGACATCATATTTAAAACTAGAGAGTCCAGAAATAATAATGCAAGAATGCTACCTACAGAAATGGGTACTAATACCAAAACAATCAGGTAAAAGAGGAGAAGCTGCTGCCTCTGGGAAGGAGGAAATGATAAGTGGGGGGAGGAGGACCTGCTGTGTTTCACAATCAGCTGTACAGAAATATTTGTATTCAACATGTGCATGTTAACTTAAATACAAATAAAAAAAGAAAAGAGACAGAAAATAAAATGATCAATGTCTTTAATACAGAATGATATGTAGTAGTCTCTAATATCAAGTGACAAAACTCAAGATGCAGAATAACTTGTATATTAAACAATTATTTATGTTTTAAAAATGGAGTGGCAGATATAAATATATATTTTGTGTGTGTCTATAATAATTCAACAGCAAGCTCTGTTGAGTCTACGTTCAAAATAAATCCCAATTCCAGCCATATCTCTCCCTGCATCGCTCTCATCCTTCAGAAAGCCATCATGTCATGCCTCTGCTAGGTTAGCAGCCTCTCATTGCTTGACTGGCCTCCCTGCTTCCATCCTTAGGTCTTGTCTCCACACAGCAGCCCAAGGAATCCAGTTAAAGGAGAAATTAAATCACACAATCCCCCTGTTCAAAACCTTTAAAGTATTTTTTCAATCTGCCAAATAAAACCAGACTCCTCACCAGAGCTCCACAGCCTCATATGATCTGGTTCTGACCTCAGTTTTTCTTGTTCTACTTCATTCTTACCTCAGAGTCTTTGCAACTCATAGCCCCTCTGCCTAGAGTGCTTTTCTCAGATACTGTGAGGCTGGCTTCTCACTCAGATCCGTGCTCAAATGTCATCTCCCCAGAGAGACCTTTCCTAGTTCCTCTCTCTGTACCCTCCCTCCCTACACACCACCTACCTATCATTGTCTATCACCCCACCCTCATTCATTTTTCTTCATAGCACTTAGGACCACTTGACATTTAATTATATATTTAATATTTAGTTGTTTATTAGCTATCTCTCCCAACAGAATGTAATTAGTGTCCCATGAAGAACCCTACAATCTATAGTCCCATGACAGAAGCCATATTTGTCTGTTTTGTTTATTGCCTTTATCCCCCAAGCACCTAAAACAGGGTCTAGTGCATAGCAGCTATTAATACATTTCTCTTGAATAAATTAATCAACAAAAATACACACACATACACACACACCAACTATTTATAGTGGCTGCTTTGGGGAAGGAAATTGGGAACTTGGGTGTCAGGCATGAGAGAGCAAGAGAGACTTACTTTTCACTTCTCTATGTCCCACGACCTTCAAACTCCTCCAGCGGCCAGAGTCCAGGTGGTGGTCTCCATGGTACCCCACACCACGGTGCACTAGGGTGAAAAGGGGAAAGGTGAGAACATTTATTTAGATTTACTTTATTCTTAAAAGAAAGTAGACATTATTCACATTGAATTCATAGATTTTTGAGTACATGTAAATTATTTATAAATTACATTCTGAATTGCATGTTCAATATTTTTTTTTACTGACAAGGATATAAAATCAATAGAGTTTTGGTCTGTAAATTTGGTCACAAACTGACACGTTTGATTTGTCTCACACTGTTTTAAAATTGTTTGAATTAACATTCAAGTCCAAAATTTTCACCTAAGATTGCAGATATCTGGGGTTTTTTGAGACATCAGAGTTGCTGTCGATACCAGTTCTATGATTCATAGAGCCATGTGAGCACAGCCCTGTTTAGAAGGTATGTAATCCTGTGCACCATGGTTTTCTCCAATGGCTTTCTGTGGGTTCTCATGTTTAGCTCACCTCACTTCCTGCAGGCATTTCAGTTTATGACCCTTTTCTGACTGTTTCTCAACCTCAGCCAAATAATTTGTACCTCACAGCTCAGAAGATTGAGTTTAGAACTATCCCTATCTCTGCACTGCACTTACTCATTCAATCCTGTTGAGCAAGAGTAATAGGGGACAGAACAGATGTTGACACAACCATGATTAATTGGAGAGTGTGAATCATAGTCCTGCAGTTGTGTCCTGGCTGAGAGCAGGCTGAGAACCACTGTTCTGCGATTTTGTGCCTTGATATCCTGATTATATGCAGTCCTTCTTTGTTATATTTGTATTTACAGCCTCATAGAAACTTCTTGTAAGGAGTGCTTTGTGTATAGCACTTCTCAGGTCCTTGGAGTAGTGAGTATTGAGATTATTTAATAGAGACTTGTTGGTTAAATGATGAACATAAAAAAGCATGGATACTCTTGAAACTAATATAACATTCTATGTTAATTATACCTCAATTAAAAAAAAAAAAAGCATATTTACTGCCAGTACTTTATCACCATCGTTTGTATAGCTAAATATATGGAGATAGTAAAAGACATGCGCACACACACACACACACACACACACACACACACACATATGGTCCTTTAGTAAAAGCAAGAAGAATGTCTTGATCATTTTTCTTTCCCTCTAGTGCCTAGGGAAGTGGCTTTGCTATAACAGGTGCACTATAATAACTGGATGAATAGATGAATAAATGAGTGAATAAAGTCCATGATATCTACCCGGGTAATAATCATAGATACTATTTATTAAGCATTATCTGTGGACTGGCCACTGAGCTAAGTCCTTAATGTCATTTTCTCATTTAATCCTCACAATAATTATATACGGGCAGTGTTGTTGTTTTTTTTCTTTTACTTTTACAAACAAGGAAATAAGACTTTGAAAAGTGAAATGAGTAGTCCACAACCACACAACTACTAAATGGCAGACCCAGGATTCAAACCCAGGACTTCCCAAGGCTAGTAGTCTTTACTAAGAAAAACCAAAAACAAACCAACCAAACGAAAAACCCTCTGGATGAGAAGATGTTGAAATTTATCCAATATTTACATCCACTGACTTAGTTGTCATGAAAAATAAGCTATAAAATCAGCATATTCTGCAAGAAGAGAACAGAAGTTAAGGATGTCTTTAGCCAAATTAATAGGGAGGGAAGAAAATTAATAGGGCATTCAGAATAAAACCCAGGACAGGTTTAAGCACATGGCCAATGGAAGTTACAACATTCACATTTTAAAAACTTGATCGGAAGTTAGAAATGACCTTGAGAAATAGTAGACAGTTGGAAATTACCTGTTATAAAAAGGGGAAGTTGCTCCCTGGGCCCAACTTCTATTTATTGTAGATAAAAAGTAGTGAGCAGACCAATTAAAAAAAAAATACAAGATCAAAACTCCAGTTTCATTCATCCAACAGGAGTGCTTCCTACATGACTAAGGGACTGCTGGGCAAAAGAGACATCAACAGGTTGTAGGCTTAGGCTCCACTCCCAAGGAATTCATCATCCACTAGAGGAGTTGAGGAGTTTACACATGAGAGAAAGAGACGACTAGGTCAAGTGAGACCCAACCTGGGTGCTCCTGCCAGGAAATCAGAAAATTTTGGACTGATGGCTATTAAATGGAGAACTTTGGGGCAGCAAAGGATTAAGAGACCCCTCTCAGGGGCACCTGGGTAGCTCAGCCCTTTAAGCATCTGCCTTCAGCTCAGGTCCTGATCTCAGGATCCTGGGCTCAGGTCATGATCTTAAGGTCCTGGGATTGAGCCTGACATCAGGCTCCCCGCTCCACCAGGAGCCTGCTTCTTCCTCTCCCTCTTCCTGCCGCTCCCCCTGCTTGTGCTTTCTCTCTCTCTCTCTCTCAAATAAATAAATAAAATCTTGAGAGAGAGAGAGAGAGAGAGACCACCCTCAGCCCAGTCTGCATACAATAGCACACACCACTGAGAGAGAGATGTTGTAACTGGAGTCCTTAAGATAAAAGATTTAAATAAATTAATCAGAATTGTTCTGAACATGATGATAAGGGGCACAGATGGCAGAGGGTGAGGCAACAGTTGAATAAGAAGAGCTAAACATATTTCTCCAGAAGATGGGTTCAAAGCAATTTGTTTAATGAAAAGGAAAATATGCTAATTAGATGGAAAGCTGAGGGCCTGGTGTGTGTGTGTGACTATAAGTAAAAAATCCAAGAAGAACCCCTAAGCTGGTTGGCAGACCATTCATGGGGTGATGTGAGGGAGATTTTTAGTTTACTTTTAAATTTTTTCTATTTTTTTCCCTATTTGAACAAATAATACATGAATATATTTTCCCTTCCACAATTATAAAAGTTATAGGTCAAAATAAAGTCCCCTTTGGCCACATCTCAACTGTACCACATCCAAATCTCAATACCTCCTCAAATGATTTTTTCTGAAATGTGAAGTAAGACACATGTAGTATTTGAACATGAGCCCCCAAAAAAGAGGGGGTTGGGGTAGCTTGCAGTAATAATAACACTAACTCCCCTTTAGTAAGCAGGTGCTGTGCTACTGTCTACATATAAATTATTAGCTCAGGGGCGCCTGGGTGGCTCAGTCATTAAGCGTCTGCCTTCGGCTCAGGTCATGATCCCAGGGTCCTGGGATCGAGCCCAGCATCGGGCTCCCTGCTCAGCAGGGAGGCTGCTTCTCCCTCTCCCACTCCCCCTGCTTGTGTTCCCTCTCTCGCTGTCTCTCTCTCTGTCAAATAAATAAAATCTTTAAAAAATAATAATAATAATAAATAAATTATTAGCTCCTTCAGCAAATGTTTTTTTGTGAACTCCCATGTGCCAAGAACTAGGAATACAACAGTGACCTCAAATAGTTCGGAAAGCTTGGCCTATTTTTCTCCGCATACTGTTAAGAAAAGCAAGGCTCCGAGAGAGATGAAGGCACTCCCCCAATGTTACTGCAGAGAGAAGTGGCAGTGCTGGGATTCAAACCTGGTCTGCGTGTCTTCAAAGACTGGCATTCTTTCCTCCACTATTCCCCAGTTGTTTTCAAACCTTTCATTTTAAAAGCAGAAGTCTTTTTTAATGCAAATAAAATGATCACCTCACAGCTCAATACAGGAAAAAAAAAAAAAAGTTAAAGTAGAAGCACTTTGGTTTCCTTTCGGTGGCCTGCTTGTAAAAAAAATAAGTGTGTTCTCAGCAAGAGGACCAGATGGAATTGCTCAAGGAGTAAAAACTCACAGGACCAAGTGTCCTGTTGTGAAAGAGCTTCAGGGACAACTAGCAAATGTTAATGTTGATGGAGAGCATTAGGGCTAGTGAATTACAAACCTGAAGATGGCTGGGAATGGCAGATTCCTGTCTGTCTCCCAGTACATGTGACCCTGCATTGCTGATCCTAAACTCACTGGGCTTCTGAGATCTGGTATTGTTAAAAGTTCCCCTTGGTGACTGGTGCTCACCCAATCAATCTTCCACCCGTTGTCCCAATCTGGAAATGTTTGACTAGACTTGTACCATAGGGTCACTGTTTGGGATGCCGAGCATTTGTGGATGATCATCCTGAAATGCCTTGTTCCCCTCCTTCTGCTTTGATTTTTCATTTCTACCTACCCCTCAGTTACGAGCCACATAATCCTTTCTGGAATGATGTAGGTCCAGTATTCCTTGCTTGGTCTAATATTTGCTTCCTACTTACTGCTCTAATTTCTCATTCTTGTTGGTGAGTTAAAAAGCTCTTCCAGACAGTGCCAAGCTCATTTGATTCAGCACCTCGGCTTCGCTTTCTGATGCTGTGTCCTGGAAAATTCCATATCCCCCTCCCTCTGCCCTACCAATTCCCCCAGGTCAATCCTGGCTTCATGGATTGGACCCAGGACACCATTCCTTATTATAGTGATCAGTTTTACCATTTCCCCTCTGAGCAATCATCCAATATTTGCTTCTTTCTTTCTTTCTTTTTTTTTTTAAGATTTTATTTATTTGCGAGAGAGAGAATGAGAGACAGAGAGCATGAGAGGGAGGAGGGTCAGAGGGAGAAGCAGACTCCCCGCCGAGCAGGGAGCCCGATGCGGGACTCGATCCCAAGACTCCAGGATCACGACCTGAGCAGAAGGCAGAGGCTTAACTGACTGAGCCACCCAGGTGCTCTATCTGCTTATTTCTACTCATGGAAAGTTCCCTTCTTCACTAAAGAGCCTGTCCTTTGTAACAATGGCTTTAAGAAAAGATCCCTCTAAATCTTTGGCTAAAACTAGCTACTCTATAGTTTCTGCCTATTTGTTCTCCCCTCCAGAATAGCGTTTCTCAGTGTGGCCCCCAGACCCAACTGGTAACTTGTTAGGAACGCAAATCCACAGGCCCTGCTACCGACCTGCTAAACAGAAACTCTGGGGAGGGGGCTCAGAAATCTATATTTTAATAAAAGCCTTCAGGTGATTCCGATGTACTCAAATTTGAGAACCACTGCATTAGAAAGCAAGACTCTTGGACCAACTTTCCTGGACACATTTAGCTTGATTTAGAGTTTTTAGTTGCATTGATACTACAACGTGTTGGTCCAACTCCCAAATGACACTTCACTCTTTCCAGTATAGTTTATCTCTTGGGCAAAGGGCATATCATTTGTTGTAGGTTTTTTTTGAGGGGTGGAAACAAATCTTTTATTTTTTTTTATTTCTAGCTATGCCTAGGGAGAAAGTGTTCTTTAGGCTAAGTTTGATAAGCACTGGTCGGTTACAGAAAATAGTCAATATGTTTCTAGCATAAACACAGAACATTAGTTCTTGATACTTAGTGTGTCCTGTAAATATTTAACGGACAGATGGTTTTGAAAACATATGAGAGATGTGATGGTTAGTTGTGGTCAATATCAAGCTTGGTTAATCAAGAAGACTTTATGAGGGACATGAGAATGATGTTGGACGTGGACAGAACAAATGCAATTTTACAGGCAGAAATAGGGGTAAGCACAATGTTGCAGGCAGAAGTCAAGCTAATAAAAGTGGCCTCATACACTGGTTTCAGTGGTTTGGGAATCCAAATGCCTGGAATTCTACAGTTCTGTCACTTACCAGCTGTGTGACTATGCTTTGCATCTGTAATCTGGAGTGTCACAGTGGTACCTCCACGTGGTGGGCAGCATCTAAGACGGCCTCGAGATTTCTGCCCTGTGGTGTGCATGCCGCTCCCCTGCAAGTATTGGGTGGCACCAGTGAATATGATGAAATATCACTCCTGTGAGTAGGTTATTAATCAGTTGCCTTAGAGTTAATCAAAGAGAGATAATCCTAGGTGAGCCTGACCTATCAGCTTTTAGAAGAAGGTAAAGCCTCAGAGAGACTCTCCTACTGACATGGAAGAAATCAAACAACTCACGAGAAGAGAAGCCACATGGCAAGAATCTGAGGGTGGCCACTTGGAGCTGAAAGTAGTCCCCTGCTGGGAGCTAGCAAGAAAACCAGGACCTTGGTCACCTTGCTGCAAGGAATGAACTCTGCCAAAAACCAGAGGACCAGAGCCCCAGATGAGTTCACAGCCCCAGCAGACACCTTGTTTAAGCCTGTGAGACCCGCAACAGAGGACCCAGCTAACTTGTACCTGGACTCCTGACCCACAGAAACTGTGAGAGAATAAATTAATGTCGTTTTAAGCCACTAGGTTTGTGATGACTTGTTACAGAATATTAGCAATAGAAAACCAATATACTATCTCAGAGGGTTGTAATGAAAAGATGCTTCTAGGGGCGCCTCCAGTACCTCAGAGTCTGCCTTTGGCTCAGGTCATGATCCCAGGGTCCTGGGATCGAGCCCCACATCGGGCTCCCTGCTCTGCGGGAAGCCTGCTTCTCCCTCTCCCACTCCCCCTGCTTGTGTTCCCTCTCTCGCTGTGTCTCTCTCTGTCAAATAAATAAATAAAATCTTAAAAAAAAAAGATGCTTCTAAAGTATTTATCATAGTGCTTAACATTTAGTAAATGCTTAATAAACTTAAAAACATTATAAATGATTTTGGATGACCAGATTTGAGAAAGAAAGGCCACAAGGAGCAAGGGTTCTGTTGGGAAAGAAGTTACATGTTGCTTGCAGAGGGAGCATGGTTAGTGAGGCAGATGTGGCCTGATGGGAAAAGGCCTCAAGCCCTCTGGTCTTTGGGGGCCATTTGGTGGGAGAGGAAGTGAGGCACCAGTAGAACAAGACTCCGGTGAGATAGAAACTGAGGATCTCTGAAAGGCCACACTCATTGGGCCATCTAGAAGGATGACATCTTATACATGTGTCATTGTTCCAACTGTGTGCCTTGTCAGTGAAGGGATTCTTGAGCACTTGAGCGTTGAGACAGCATTTCTTTCTCAACACCCACCCCCTCGGTGCTGTTCCCTTAGCAATGCTTTCTTCCTGTTTCACTAACAAAAGCCTGACTTGCAACTTGGGCATGTCCTTTGTTCCATACTCACCTTGCCAGTCAAATGGACCCCCATCACCTACCCTCTGACCACAGTCTTATTAAGGATCTCGTCCTGAACTGACCCCATCCAGACCTTACCAGTAATCTCAGTTGTTTTTGACCCCTATAGAATCAGCCTCAACCATGTTTCATCGCTGTCCTGTCCTACCTGATGGGGTTCTGGCTAATTTGGGCAAACAGGGCCCCTTCTCAAAGAAAACATTTTTAGTTGACTGAAAATAATTAATTAATGACAAGCTTTAAGGTGGTTTGAATTTAGAAGAATCTAAAGTGGGAGAACATTGACTAAAATTGTCAAATTTACTTATTGAGAACAAATGACATGCAAAGTACTGGCCCTGATATCATGGTGATTCAGAGAGTGAGAGGTATGTTCATCCTCATTTACCCTATTTAGGAAATGAAACATAAGAAATTACCAACGCAAATCATACCTAATAACTTAATATGGCAAAACAAGAGATGTTACAAGAGAGCTCATGACTGATTACCAGATGGATGGTAGGGATAATAACTTCCACACAAGTTCTAGAAGGACCGTGTCACTGTGGGCTTTGGGGATCAGAAAACATCATGGAGGAGGAGAAAAATGTCGATCTGTATTTTAAAGAATAGGCACTGTTAAGGGCTGAATTATGTCCCCCCTCCCCCAAATTTTCATATGTTGAAGTGCTAACCCTCCAGTACCTCGGAATATTATAGTATTTGAAGATGGGGTCTTTAAAAGGGTAATTTCCAAATGAGGTCATTAGGGTGGGCTATAATCCCATATAACTATTGTCCCTATAAAAAAAGGAAATTAGGACTTAGACACACAGAGGGGAAGACCATGTGAGGACACAGGGAGAAGGAGGTCATCTACAAACCAGGGAGAGGTCTCAGAAGATACCAATCTTGTTATTGGATTTCCAACCCCCAGAACTATGAGAAAATAAATTTCTGTTGTTCAAGTCACCCAGTCATGGTACTTTATTATAGCAGCTCTAGAAAATTAATGCAGGCAATGTTTGGTATCACTTGCCCTTTGAATGCCAGGGAATTAACTGATTCCATAAGAGAAATAGGAGATAAAGGGGCAATCGAAGAGGCTAGATAAAAACAAGAAGATGAATTTCAGGAAATGGTGGAGATAAAATTAAACGAATAAGAAAAAGTGGACAGTGATTGCCAAGATGAACCTTTGCTGAGGAAAGAGTAGCAAGATTATGTACTCCAGCAGAGATACCTTTGTTTTGAGTCAATGGAGGAGAAAAGTTTATAAGCTCAATGACAGAGGCAGGAAGAAGTAGGAGGAAAGGGGTTCCAGGGAAATCCATGGAGGTGAAGCCCAAAGGAGATAAGAAGCCCCGTGGAGAGTGCCTAAGCTATTGAAGACAGGAGGATAGAGGAAGAGGAAGTAACATGAGTCCTGAGACTAAAGGAAGTAAAAAGTTAAGAATCTAAGGAAGTAAAAGGAGTTCAAAGTAAGCCTAGAGGAGCTAAAAATAAACCATACACATATGGGCCAAGCATTATATAAACCAGAAACAGGTCATTGAAATAACAATAGATCCCTCAAATTTAGAGTTACTGGAGGTCAGAAAGGAAAGAAACAGGGAATAATTTTATTTTTTTAAAGATTTATTTATTTATTTTAGAGAGAGAGAAAGAGTGCAAGCAGGTGAAGGGCAGAGGGAAAGAATCCCAAGACTCCGATGCTGAGCACAGAGCCCAATGTGGGGCTCTATCCCAGGACCCTGAGATCATGACCTGAGCTGAACTCAAGAGTCAGACACTTAACCAACTGAGCCACCCAGGTGCCCCCAAGGAATAATTTTAAAATAAGAAACAAAGTAATATAGGAAGAAAGATTGGGTTTGGGCATCTACTTTTTAATCCTTGACTGGATCCTCTGAGTTAAAAATTTCCCCATTTTATACCAAGTTGGAAACCAACCTAAATAATAAAATAACCAATGGAAAAGGGAAATTAATTACTTCCTTCAGATGGAAGGAAGATTCCTTTTTGGCTATGTTGAATAGATTAGATATAATTTACTCAAAGTATAGCTATGGACAAGCGAGTCACTACACAGCTCTTTGGGGGAACCACAAAGCCTGTGACTCCTACTGGGAAGGTAGGCATGTTCCATACCCCACAACTGATCCAACCCCTGCCTAATCCCTCAACCCCCACTTCTCCCACCTCAGTGTTAGCCCGCAAACAATTTTTAGATGTGTCAAAGGCCTATGAGATGTTTTGGCATAGAACATGTATGCAAAGAGGGATATCATCAGGTCAAGCAGACTCTGTCTCCTAGAAATTTGATACGGAACTGACAAGTTGCGAATAAGTTGAAGCTTTGCATTATTAGAAAAGGTGAGCAAGCACACTTAATGAACAAGCGAAAACCAGGGTAAGTTGAAATCAAAAGGTATTCACAGGGGAGTTGAGAAATTGGTGAGTAGGAATGGAAATGGAGTGGTGCGGGTGGAGGACTGCTGAGTCACGGTGGTTATGGGATCCCTGAGCTCGCCAAGATGACCCAGGTCAGCGACTCTTCCTAGGATGCCTCTAGTGCCTGAATGACTGCCAATATCCATGAGGTCTAACCCCATCGCTTCCCCTGAATTCCTGGGAGGTTCTTAGAGCCCTTACTTCCATGAATATCCTCAAGATACCCCTGCTTCGAGGAAACAGTCAAAAAAACCAAAAGACAACCAACAGAATGGGAGAAGATATTTGCAAATGGCATATCAGATAAAGGACTAATATCCAAAATCTATAAAGAACTTATCAAACTCAAAACCCAAAGAACAAATAATCCAATCAAGAAATGGGCAGAAGACATGAACAGACATTTTTCCAACGAAGACATCCAAATGGCCAAAAGACACATGAAAAAGTGCTCAACATCACTCAGCATCAGGGAAATCCAAATCAAAACCTCAATGAGATACCACCTCACACCAGTTAGAATGGCTAAAATTAACAAGTCAAGAAACAACAGATGTTGGCAGGGATGCAGAGAAAGGGAAACCCTCCTACACTGTTGGTGGGAATGCAAGCTGGTTCAGCCACTCTGGAAAACAGTATGGAGGTTCCTCAAAAAGTTGAAAATAGAGTTACCCAATGACCCAGCAACTGCACTTTGTATCTTTGCACCCAAAGATACAAATGTAGTGATCCAAAGGGGTACACGCACCCCGCTGTTTATAGCGGCAATGTCCACAATAGCCAAACTATGGAAAGAACCAAGATGTCCATCAACAGATGAATGGATAAAGAAGATGTGGTATATATACACAATGGAATATTATGCAGCCATCAAAAAAAACCACAATGAAATCTTGCCATTTGTAATGATGTGGATAGAACTAGAGGATATTATGCTAAGCGAAATAAGTCAATCAGAGAAAGACAACTATCATATGATCTCACTGATATGAGGAATTCTTAACTGTGGGTTGCTGGAGTAGTGGGGGTGGGAGGGATGGGGTGGCTGGGTGATGAACATTGGGGAGGTTATGTGCTATGGTGAGCACTGTGAATTGTGTAAGACTGATGAATCACAGACCTGTACCCCTGAAACAAATAATACATTATATGTTAAAAAAAAAAAAAGAAGAAGATAGTAGGAAGGGAAAAATGAAGAGTGGGAAATCAGAGGGGGAGACGAACCATGAGAGACTATGGACTCTGAGAAACAAACTGAGGGTTTTAGAGGGGAGGGGGGTGTGGGGATGGGTTAGCCTGATGATGGGTATTAAGGAGGGCACGTATTGAATGGAGCACTGGGTGTTATACACAAACAATGAATCATGGAACACTACATCAAAAACTAATGATGTCATGTATGGTGACTAACATAATATAATAAAATTAAATTTAAAAAAAAGATACCCCGGGCGCCTGGGTGGCTCAGTTGGTTAAGCGACTGCCTTCGGCTCAGGTCATGATCCTGGAGTCCCGGGATCGAGTCCCGCATCGGGCTCCCTGCTCGGCAGGGAGTCTGCTTCTCCCTCTGACCCTCCTCCCTCTCATGCTCTCTGTCTCTCATTCTCTCTGTCTCAAATAAATAAATAAAATCTTTAAAAAAAAAAAAAAGATACCCCTGCTTCTATCACCCAAATGAACCATTAGTTTTTGTAGTGTAAGGATATTGACAACCGTCTCAATAAAAACATTGGCTAACATTTATTTAACATGTGTCATGTGAAAAACACTGGCTGTTAACTTTATATATTCAGCTTATTTAATTTTCTCAATCTATGAAGCAGTATTATTATTCTCACCAATTTATAGATGGAGAAACCTAACTCAGAGAGGTTACCTCACTTGCCTAAGGTCACACAGTGATTCTGAGGTAAAGATGATTCTGAATCCAGATCTGTACAACTTCAGATCCCAAATATATATAATTATATTTAACTACTGTCGAGTGACTTTCTTTAGGGTCATTTTGGGACTAGAGAGTGGGAGTCAATTACTCCAAGTGATAAAATTTAAAATGTAGGGATCAAAACTAATAGGGAAAAGACTCATCATGAATATCGTGTGCTATAAAATAAAATAGTCATGCATCTTGCTGAAATTTCATAAAAGAGAAGTTCTGGAAAGTTCCCCCAAAGTAAAAAATGGTGAAGGGAAATTAATTACTAACTTCAGATGTGTAATACATGCTAGATGTATTATTTTATTTTAATATATGTTTAAGGAAAATATGTATTTTTTTCTAGTTTAATTATGACCTGATTTCCCTAAACTGTTTTTCCTCACAAAGCCTTAAGCTCCTTAACAATGAATTCTCTACAAAGAGGTTTTTAGAAACCAAACTTGGATATAGAAGAGATATTACTTTGCATTAAAAAAAAGGAAGTGAAACTGTAGAGTTTGAAAATTTTTATATGCAAGAAAAAGAGGCTATGAAATATAAAGTGCAAGACTAACTCCTTTACTAATGCTGAAATAATAACTAAGATATATTTCTCAAAAACTGGGAAACTTAGCACAGGTCTAAGGAGGATATATCTATTTGAGAATGAATAATAATGTCAAATATGTATTAACACCATGAGGGCGTAGATTTTTTTTGTTTCTTTGTTTCCTTCACTGCCGGCTTCTCAGAAGCTACAACTTCCAGCATATAGTTAGTGCTCAGGAAAAATGTGTTAAATAAATGGATAAATGACTCAAATTCAAGACACAGAGTGCTCTCTGAACTCTATCTCTAATGATACATGCATTTGAGCAAGTCATTTAGCATCTTTGGGTGCAATATTTATTTACTTATTTATTCGTGAGATTTTGGGGGGCTTCTTTATTATTTTAAAAGATATTGTAAGAAGATAGGATTTGTTCTACTGAATTTCAAAATTAATAGCATGCTACTGGTTTAAGAATAGGCAGGAAATCAATGGAATGGACTAGAAAATTTAGAGATAGATGTGTGTGTGTGTGTATCTCAATTTAGTCTATGTATGTTGTGTGTATGCATTTAGAATTCCATAAAGGGGGCATACAAATTCAGTATATAAAGTGAAATGAACTGATTTGGGACACCTGATTATTGTTTAGGACAAAGAGTAATGTTCATTTCTTCTCATATCATATGCTTAACTCCAGATAGATTAAGGACCCGAACACTTTTTAATAAAAGAGAAAATTATAAAACTACTAAAAACAAAATCTACAAAAATGTTGTTATAACTTAAGGTGCTAAAATCATTTTTTGGAGTAACATTAAACATGTAACTTTAAAGAAGACCAGGTAAAATGTGAACAATTATATGTTTTATAATTTATATTTAAAAGTACTATAAACAAAACCAGGAAGTGAATGACAATCAAGGAAATCACAATTACAACATAGAAAATAAAGAATCCTTAGCCATGATAGAGATCGAGTGCTACAAATCAATTAGAATTATAAATAATGTATAACACGGTAGGAGAACAGGAAAAGGGAATAAGCAGGACATTCAGAGAAGAAATTACATAAATGGCTAACATACATCAGAAAATCTAATGGTAAATATATACGTGGCCAATAAACATGAAAATTCACTGATCATTAGTATAAGTTGGTACAACCGTTGGAGGCCATCTTGGCAATATGTCTCAATAGAACTGACCTAACTGAACATGAAAGTGTAGGGCAAGAGAGTGCTGGTTTTGAACTGAGGCAGAACTGGGTCTGACACTTGCCTCTGCTATTTACCAGCTGCATGACCTTGAGCAAGTGGCTTAAGTGATCTGAGTCACAGGTCCTCATTGAAAAGGAGAGGGTAACAGTGCCTCCCCAGCTTGAGGGAGTATTGAGAAAATGCATGTACAGAGCCTGGCAGATGGAAGGGGCTCAATAAATATATTTCTTCTCCTCTTACTTTCCTTGTTCTCCTTTCCCCCTTCCTCCAGATTATCTGCCAGCTTTGATTGGACTGAGGAATGATTCAAGGCAGGAAAGTCTAGCTCCTCTTTCACAAAGTCACAGTTGGGTTAAAGCATTTATATGTATGTCGGGGAGAGCTCTCAAGAAAAGCAGCAAAGCGAAGTGTTACAGTGAGTGAAGAAAACAGAGCAGAAAAAGCAAATTACAAGTAAAGATTTGGCAGCATCAAGGTGATAAAAAGACAGAAAAAGTTAAACAAGAATGAGAGTAACACCAAAGGCAAAGCTATAAAGAAAATAGATTAAAATGCAAATAATTATGCACATAGGAGTGCATGAGAAAACAAGAAGTGTCATGGAATTAGGAGGAAAAGTTAGACACAAGATGATACCACACACTGATGTTAATGATGTTACTTTAAAATATTTCTGAAATTATGAAGGTTATATCACATTACTAAAGCTTAAGGGAAGTAAAAGAAAAAAATACTCCCTGCATATTGCATGACTATCATTCTAGTTTATGCCCTGGTAGTATTTTTTTCATAGGCATATTTTTTTGAGATATATTTCATGTACCATAAAATTAACTCCTGTAAAGTGTGCAATTCAGTCCTTTTAGTGTATTCGCAAAGACGTGCAACCATCACCACTAAGTCTGAAATATTTTCGTCACCCCACCCTTCTCAAAAGCCCATTAGCAGTTACTCTCTATCCCCATGCCTCCGGCTCTGGGTTCTACTTTCTACCTCTTTGTGTTTGTCATAGGCGTGTTTTAAGCCAGTTGAATTGGAGGCGACTTCCTTATTTCACTTAATAGTTTATCAGAAACAAGCTTTCCATAAGTGGATAAATAGTTTTTAAATTTTTGTATAGAGAAACCATTGCTAAAATGTTTGCAGAGGGTACAAATTAAAAGAAAGAAAAGAAACAGAGAAAGAAAAACAAAGGATCATTCTAGGATAGCAATTAAAGGATGAAGATGTAAATAATTTATCAGCAAGCAGGCAACATAGCTTAAGAAGTAAATACCAACTTGATCAGATGATTGAAGGGAGGGACATTTTCTTGGGTTCAATGATCTTAACATTGTGCTATCTTCTAAATCAAAGCAGTAGAGGTGCACATTTACAAAAAAATCAATGGTGCTGAAGAGCTTATTGCAAAAGGTCAGAATGCTTTGCTGCTACATCCCAGCCCTACCCCACCCCCTTGCTTTCCACCCAAACCCTAGACCCAGACTTGAGGAGGAACCAAGTTTAACTTTGTAACAATATTCTTAATTCTTCTGCATGATTACTTCCCTAGCTCTCAGTAATACGGTCGAATTGCCACTTCTTCATTTATCAGACAGACTTTATCTGTGGGCTTCCTTCCCATTCTGATAGAGGAGTGCTTAGTTCACTTACACCCTCCCCCACAATATGACTGCCTCACTATTTTTAATTCCTCTAGTGTAATTATAGGTAATGCATTTACTTTACTTCCTCTTTGTACCTTTCTCAACATATGTAACTTTGTTTCCTGTTCCATTAACTATAACCTACATCTCTCAACTCTATTTTGTATGAGTCCCCTCCTCTTCCAAAATTCTCTTACTGATGTTTTCTGTAACATAGCAATAAAGAAGTGTAAACGACCAGCACAATGGAATAAAAAGTTTTAACAATGACATTTTTAAAATTGTGAAATATTTCATGCATGTAGGCAATAATAAAGACTAATGTGGGAACATACCCATAATTACAGAGAATATAGATCCACTTTTCAGCTTTATCAGATCTTAACATTGTGACATAGTTTCTTCCACTTTTTAAAAAAAGAAAGTGTTACCAATCCATTGAGGGCCTCTATGCTAATGACTGCCCGTATTTCTCTTCCATGTCAGTGTTTATCATTATATCAAAATCTCTCTTGTTAGTTCAGTGTGTATCATTCTAATGCATGATTTTATACTTTTGACACATACTTTGGCATCCATATATATTATATACATATATAGATTGTATATTAACAATGACATTTGCAAAAGAAACATGGAAGCTACTGGGAATTGGGAAGTACGAGTAATTCTAAATTCCCAGATTTTTGGTCAAATCTTATCTCTGAGCAAGCAGAAAGTTCCCAGAGCATGACTCACAAGGGACAAAGTATACCGTAAAAGAGTAAAATGTAATAATAGCTTGATGACTTAAGAGGAATTATGAGATAGGCCAAAGGAACGAATCAGGAAAGTGATTTTTAATTTTGCACCAATACAGATTTAAGATTGGGCCACCCATGAAAGAAATGAAGGGCTGAGATTAAAGAGGACATTCCCTAGCAGAGTCTCCTCACTGCACACACAGGATGGGTAGCAAGAGAGTGTCAGAGAACATGAGGCAAGGCTAATCTTTGTGGTGCGTAACAGTATGGATCACACTTCAGAGAAATGAAATTTAAGGAAGGGCCAGAGATCTGTGTACTGACCCCATTTTCAGCTTACGCAGAAGAAGCCATCCAGTAGAGCTAGAATGTGTAACAGAAGAAGCCTACCATCTAGCATTTGAACATTGAGCACATGCCAGAGAAGCAGAAGTGACTGTCACAAAAGCAAGTTCAAAGTTAAAAGAAGGGGAGGCAAAGGAAAACTCAATGCCATAAATATATAAATGTAAGGACATTCGTTTTTCTTGTTTTTTTAAAGATTTTATCTCTGCCCCTACAGAGATTTTTTTAAAGCCACCCACAATTGCCATATTACTATACAGTAATCTTTTGTTTCTTCAGATTCCTTCATAATTTTATACAACCCCCTCTACACACACACACACACACACAGTATGTATACAATATTTACCTGGTTTTAATCATAGCATAATATACAATTCAGTATGCCACTATTAAAATTTCATGTTTACAATCGGAGGGGTAGACGAACCATGAGAGACGATGGACTCTGAAAAACAAACAGGGTTCTAGAGGGGAGGGGGGTGGGAGGATGGGTTAGCCTGGTGGTGGGTATTGAGGAGGGCACATTCTGCATGGAGCACTGGGTGTTATGCACAAACAATGAATCATGGAACACTTCATCTAAAACTAATGATGTATGGGGATTAACATAAGAATTAAAAAAAAAGAAAGAAAAAAAATTTCATGTTTACATTAACACAGTTTGTTATTAGATTTACTCTTCTTTTTTAACATTTATTTAATATTTAATATTTTATTTTATTTTGTTTTATTTTTTTAAGTAGGCTCTAGGCCCAGCGTGGGGCTTGAGTTCACGATCCTGAGATTAAGAGTCACACGTTCCAATGACTGAGCCAGCCAGGCACTCCAGCTTAGTCTTTTTAATGTCTGCATCTAGTACCTTTTCAGTTGTCTGTTATAAATATGCTCCTGTAAGCACGGTGGGTATTCTCACCATAAATAGGGGTGGAGATACTAAGAAAAATTAGGAAAGGAGCATTTTTAGAAGGAAAAAGGTAAATGTGGGAGAGTTAGAAGCCAGTTGATTCAGCGGAATTGGGTCCCTGCTTCTTGGACATTAATTGTGTATGTTTTAGCACATATGCCGCTCTGCTTGGGGGTATTTTTAATTTTCTTTTAATTTGAAGATATTTTTAGTGCAGGAAAAAAATCCCCACAGATGATAGGAAAACAATGTATCCAAAATTAAAGTTCATCATTTTTTTTTTTTAAATAAAGAAATACCCCTGAAAAGTTGAAGTCTCCTTTGGATCCTCTGCAGTCACATGGGTAGCCTCTTAAGGACTCCAAGGAACAACAAGGCAACTTAGTTCAAGGCAGTTCACGTAAATGGTGATAAAGGAATGAGGGGTGGGTGTGATCTACGAAGGAAGACTTCAGTCTTTAATGCGCTGCTGTTTCTAACATAATTGCAACAATACTCTACATTTGTGCAATGCATTAGAGTTTGCAAAGTGCTTTTGTGGCCTATAGAATAGGGAGATGTGAGGTAAGCTTCAACCCAGGCTGCCCCACTCCCCAGGGGTGCATATGGAATGAAGTAGCAGCAGCTACAGAGGGGGCTTCCTGAGCTGCACAGAAAGTAGTCTTTGGTCCTTCCTGAGCTGCACAGAAAGTAGTCTTCAGTCCAGTTAAGGAATATTTATCAGGTCGCACTACTTCAGTCTCTCTTCCTATGAAAATGTGAACGTGATAAATGCCTTTTCTTTAGATCAGTGTGACTCAGGAACAGCTTTCAACAGGTCAAAGCTGAGAGCTCCAGCAAATCTACTGTTAACAGAAAACACTCTTGGAGCCATCAAGAGAGCAATACGGGACATAGGGCTTCTCTTCACAATAAAGACAGCAGTGCTTTCCAAAGTGCACACCTATCTGGAAATTGCAGTGTCTGTGGAGGTATGAAAACAGGAACAGAGGCTGCATGTTAAGCCCACAATGCTGAGCTTCTCCAGGTGTTTCTTTTAAGGAATCCTGAGGTATGTTGCTGAATTACAGGCTATTTGATGCTGACAAAAAACATGGTGAAGAAAACACAAAAGACAACAAAGATGCAAGTTTTAGAAAGAAAGAGAAAGAAAGAGAGAAAGAGAAAGAGAGAAAGAAAGAGAAAGGAAGGAAGGAAGGAAGAAAAGAGAAAGCAAGCAAGCAAGCAAGCAGGTAGATATTTTGGGGGATTAGTGTTAATAGGGGTACATATATATATATATGCATACTGACTCCAATTTCAACTTATTTAGAAGAAATTACCATTAGTATCTACAATGGAGAAGCATAGCTTCAAGCATATTTAAACACTTTTAACATAGGCTAGAGAAACAGAACCAAGAGTCATAAAAGAAAGCACAATATTTCTAATATATCTATGTACAAACACATACATACACATCCATACAAACACACACATGTATATAATGCACACACATACACACACATATATTTATAAAATATAAATTTATGGATAAAGTGAAAAGATCATTAAGAAAAGATACAAGAATTAGGACAGACCAGAAATGTCAGTAAGCTGTAATTTTTCTCGTTTTCACAAAAATAACTGCTGGCTAGAACCAACATGGTGATCCTAATTAGTATCAGGACTACCCTTTGTGTGAGGTGTCCTGTTCCACCCTCTTCCCTCCCCCCATCACAGTTGACTGCTCCCCTCTATGACCCAGAATACTTTCACTTTGAGTCTTTCTTAGCATCCGTCGCAATCATGATGTGTTGTCCTATGTGCTTCATTTGTCCTCCTCCACTAGGCTTTGAAGTCCTTACGATGAGGGCTGTGTTCCATTCATCTTCATATCTCTGGCAGCTAGTGCAGTATTTGGCCAATAGACGTACCCTGTGTCCTCACGGAAACCTAGCCACTGTCTGTCTCAGACATCAGTTGTACTGTCGAAGCACCTTCTTCCTACCTTCCAGTCCAGTTCTCCCAGTGTGGCTCTCTTCTTTATGCAGAGAATCAACATCTGTCCTGTTATGTTCACAGGGGCTTTCTTTTACTTTCTTCTATACGGGAAGAAAGGCCAAGTCTTTGCCACAAAGGCTGATGCTAATTGTTCTTATGTGCTGTTTAAAAAAAAATAATAATAATAATAAGACTATTAGATACCTAAGATTAAGTGCTGAAGTGGAAAAGCAGGGAACTTGATCTAGACAGGAGGCAGAGGTCTAGGAGCCCCTCATAGATGAGATTTAGGAAAGGAGAATGGGGGTAGGTCTTTTTTTTTTTTTTTTGTAAGATGTTTATTTGAGAGAGAGAGAGAGCACGAGCAGGGTGAGGGGCAGAGAGAGAAGCCGACTCCTCGCTGAGCAGGGATCCCGATGCAGGGCTTGATCCCAGAACTCCTAGCTGACTGAGCCACCCAGATGCCCCAGGGGGTAGGTCTTTTAAAGCCAAAACTCTTAAACTTTGTCTGTCCCATATTAACAAATTAAAAGGTTTGAGTCATGTTGTTTGGCTGGTGATATCTGCATTTGTTGTTGTGTAATTACAGGGCTAATTAGGATGGTCTTCTTTGGAATACAGTATGCATTTGGGCTATTTTGGGATTATGGGATGCAGGTGCCTCATGACCTGCCCGAGGGAGATTATGTCATCCACTTGGGTGTCAGCAGATGCCCTGGTTTCGGCAGGCTTGGTGGATTGGTCAGAGTTCAGCAGCACACACAATTACCCTGGGGTTTGAGGGTAGAGTTTCCACCTCTATTTCTGGCAGGGAGATCAAGCCCCAGCCCTTGTCACGTAAACTGTGTGTGACTCAGCACTTCAACAGTCCTTCTATGAGGTAAGGGAGAGGAATGAATATTCATTCAATGTCTATTATGTGGCAGAAACTGTAGTGCACTTAGAAACTTTATAAATGAGGGGCACCTGGGTGGCTCAGTCGGTTAAGCGTCTGCCTTCAGCTCCGGTCATGATCCTGGGGTCCGGGGATCAAGCCCTGCATCGGGCTCCCTGCTGGGTGAGGAGCCTGCTTCTCCCTCTCCCTCTGCCTCAGCCTGCCACTCCCCCTGCATGTACGCTCTCTCTCTCTCTCTCTGTCAAATGAAAAATAAAAAAATCTTAAAAAAAAAGAAACTTGGGGCGCCTGGGTGGCTCAGTTGGTTAAGCAACTGCCTTCAGCTCAGGTCATGATCCTGGAGTCCTGGGATCTAGTCCCACATCGGGCTCCCTGCTCAGCGGGGAGTCAGCTTCTCCCTCTGACCCCCCCTCGTGCTCTCTCTCTCATTCTCTCTCTCAAATAAATAAATAAAATCTTAAAAAAAAAGAAAGAAACTTTATAAATGGTAGCAAGTTGATATCACCACTTTACGTAGGATGCCATATAGCTATTAAGTGGTAAATCCAGGGTTAAAAGTCGGGTCTAGCCTGGCTTCAAAACTTTGGTTGATAGCCCCTGATGCCCTTTGACTACCTCAAATGGCCGCAGTGGCTCTCACGATACCAATGAAGGGCTGGGCAGTTGACTATAATATTAGGGTCCAGATATTTATCCCATTGTGAACTTTCTCTAGGTCTTCTAGGTTTTGTGTTACTTTGCCAAGTGAAAGACTAGAAATTTAGAGCATCAACAGAACTGACCAGGGGCATAAGAACTCTCTAATCAGATGGAAAGAAAAAGGCAAAACTGAGTGAAAACAAAGAAAGGTTGAGAGTATTTAGGGTATAAGAAACTAATGAATTAACCAGGTCTAATGTTTTATTGTTTTTTTTTTTTTAAAGATTTTTTTATTTATTTGACAGAGAGAGACACAGCAAGAGAGGGAACACAAGCAGGGGGAGTGCGAGAGGGAGAAGCAGGCTTCCGGTGGAGCAGGGAGCCCAATGCTGGGCTCGATCCCAGGGCCCTGGGATCATGACCTGAGCCGAAGGCAGATGCTTAATGACTGAGCCACCCAGGCACCCCTGTTTTATTGGTTTTGATAGTGGAAAAGCAGTATGTAAAAACACATGATATGGAAAATGCCCTTTATGATAGAATTCACCAAAATTCCAATGAAGTAAGTCATCTGAAAGTGCTCTAAGAGCATGAAACACCCCACAATTGTGAGAGATCCTTTGTGCAAGGAGAAACCTTTATCTATGTATTTTTTAAAGATTTTATTTATTTGAGAGAGAGCGTGCAAGCGCATGAGAGAACAAGCATGAGCGGGGTGAAAGGCAGAGGGAGAAGCAGGCTCCCCCTGAGCAGAGAGCCCCATGTGGGGCTCGATCCCAGGACTCAGGGATCATGACCAGAGCCAAAGGCAGATGCTTAACCAACTGAGCCACCCAGGTGCCCCAAGGAGAAACTTTATCAGAGAAACTTGAAACATCCTTATGTTTGCCTCTCCTTCAAGAACTAGAGCAGGTTTAACAGTTGCTCCTTGATGAAGAAACAGCTCATGCTTCTTTTCTCAGTTTGGCAGGTAGAGAACAAAATTAACCTTGAGGAGAAGAAACTCTCTGGGACTATATGAGGCTCCATAACTGTATTCTGAATTGTGGCCAAGAAGGTTGGGTAGCACTTTTCAAACTATTTTTAGAAAAATACATAACGAGTGCGATAAAGTTGTATAATCTAAAATAAACATTAATGGCATGCCTAGGGACTTTGTACCATGAAAATATTTTTACTTAAAAAAATCAATTTTTATTTTATCTCTTATATTCACTCTCCTTCCACTAAATTTCTTAGTGCCCTGTCAAACCCTCCCCTGCCACTTCTCATTCTTTTCCTCTCCAATCTTAACATCTCTCACTGTACTTAGGAGAAATGGTTTTTTTTGCTGTTCCTTCCCTGATTCTTTGAGGTATCTGATCAAATACTTTTCTGAGTCTGAGTGCACATTGTGCCTTTCTCTTTTTATTCTACCCTTCTCCTTGTTCCTTTATTCCTATCCCTACCTCCTTAGAACTTCAAGTTCCCACTACAATTTCAAATATAGTATATTTTGCTGTTCCTTCTACAAGAGAGTTTAAATGCCTCTAATTACACCGTTTTTCCCATTCTTCCTCTCTTTTGCAATTTAGATGAAGCATAGCAGTACCATTTACTTGATTCTGCTCTCTGATTTGTCATGTCATGTTGATGGATTTCATTTTACATGAGTCTTGCTTAAATGGTGTCCCAGCACCCCATCTGTGTCTGAAAGAACTGCTTCACAGGCAAAGCAAAAGGGCCACAGAGCTGTAGCCACAATGGGCTTTCCTATTCAAACAGTGCCAGGTTGCTATTCAACTCTTGGTTGGAAAGTAAGTTTCAGTTACATTTGCCTGAAAAGATCCCTTCTATTTAGTCAGATTGGCAAGGTCTTGTTTTAATCTGGACATGGTCACAAATGAAAATTACTATAACCATATTTCCATGGGTCTAGACTAGTATTCTTCAAATAAAGTGGGGTCTGTGCAACTTCCTTGGACAATTCTTGGACATCCTCATTCCTTCCTTCCTTCCTTCCTTCCTTCATTTATTTAGAGAGTGAGCCAGGGGGAGGGGCAGAAGGCAAGGGAGAGAGAGAATCTTGAGTAGGCTCCATGCCCAGCACAGAGCCCAATGCAGGGCTTGATCTCAGGACTCTGAGATCACAACCTGAGCTGAAATCAAGAGTTGGATGCTTAACCGACTGAGCCACCCAGGTGCCCCTTCTCCTTATGCTTGACAACTACCTGAGAAGTTGTGTTGAGAGAAGAATAACACATGTATTGGCAGGACAGTATTTTGAATATTAACTTACGTTTTCCTCTTTTCCCATCCATTCTTTCCATCTTTCCTGTTAGCCCTATCCCTTCCCTGACACTCACCCTTTAGGCTACTAATTCTTTTTTTTTTTTTTTTAAGATTATTTATTTATTTATTTGACAGAGACATCGAGAGAGAGCACAGATAGGCAGAGCGGCAGGCAGAGGGAGAGGAAGAAGCAGGCTCTCCGTGGAGCAGGGAGCCTGCCGCAGGGCTCATTCCCAGCACCCCGGGATCCTGACCTGAGCCGAAGGCAGATGCTTAATGACTGAGCCACTCAGGCGCCCCAGGCTACTAATTCTTTTGCCTTTATTGCCTCAAGAAAAGAATGGAAGCAAACACAGATTTTTGGGTTGTTTTTGTTTTTTGGGTTTTTTTAGTTAGAAAAACAGACTTTGAAACTCTAAGCAGGAAAGAGTTTGAGTCTGTGAAGGTAGAAGATTAAGCTTTTGAAATTTCAAAGCCAATGCCTTAAAGGAATCAAGGCTTGGACTGTGTATAATATGTCAGAGCCAGACTTTTCTGCCTTTTGAGACTAGCAAGGGTCTGGATCCAGGAGAGCCAGTGAGGAAGCCAGTGGTGGTTTCAGAGATGTACACTTTCTGCCCAAGAGCAGAGGGAACATGAGCCTCCCAGGCTAAGGTAAAGGCAGTGGGATCCCAGAGTTCTGTTCCCCGGCCAATAAGGAGCAGAAAGCAGAAGGAATGACTGGGAGAGCACCAGGGCTCCTGAGCCTGAGGTACCTCCCTAGCACAATTCTAGGGAGTGAGTGGGAAGTGGTGAGAGGAGAAAATCCTGACTTAGCTGATGTCACATCTCTACCACTTGGTGGCATTTAAGGTCACATATAGGAAAAGAAAGTTAAACAGTTCTTGTACATTTATTTTCATGGCCTGAAATTCATATACACTACTCAGTGGGAACAGATCTCAGTTCAGGTCAGGAGTCTCTTGAAGCTGTGTGTGCCACTGGGCAGTTACTCAGCTTTTGGGAACCTTGGGTTCCTCATCATTAAAACGAGGATGTTAATATTAGTTGAATGTAAGCAACAGACATTTTTGTAGGTCAAAATTGTTAAAAATCAGCAATTTCCTGTGATACAACCTAATAACTACTTCACAGACATAAGAAAAAAATTAAATAGAATAATGTTCTAGTACTGTCCCTTGTGTTTAGTAAGTGCTTAATAAATATGTAAAAATATAAAAAGATATGTAAATAAAACCCTGTGATCTAATGGTCATAGCGTAATCTGAGCTTAAAATATCTGCTCCATACTACACAGAATATGAAATGCCTATTAGGAGTTCTCTTTCTTCTCCTTCGATCCTCTTGCCCTTCTTCCTCCTCCTCCTCCCCTCCTCCCCCTTCTCCTGTTGCTTCTTCTCCTCCTCTTCCCCCTTCCTTCTTCTAAAAGTCTAATTCTTATTCTCTTTCTTCTTTATACAGTTTAATTTTTTACAGAGTTAATATGTTTTCATGGTTCAAACACCAGAAGAAATACAGTGAGACATCTCCCATCACATCACCGCCCTCCATCTATCTAGGGTATTATTTCTTGTATATTTTCCTGATGGTAAACACATGTAAAAAAGTGAGCATTGTTGTGTGTGTTAGAATTCTAAGATAGCTTTAAAAGTATCTGTATTTATATGTATATGAACCTATGTATGTATATACTTACACATGTTTTAGCTGTAGTCCAAGCCTATCATCTAATGAATAAGAAGCTGAGGCCCACAGAAATCCTGCCTTTTTGCCCGAAGTCACTCAGAGAATCAGTAGTAGGGCTCGAACATTAATTATACTTATACACCACTCTACAAGGTCTCACATTACAAATATGAACCTTAAATGTAAATAACCTATTTTGTTAGACAAATAGAGCCTTTTGTTTTCTTTTGACTTATGGGTCATGGAAGCCAGATTAAAGTACGTCACTATTCTTGACTTCCATGTTTGGAAATTCTCCTACTCAATAAAAATTTTTTTTGTAACCCCAAAATCAATACCCATGACACTTTCATGCTCATTCCCAGACATGAACAGAGTGGCAAAATTTGAGTTGCTGACTGTGCATGTTCCCAGCTAAGGTCCAACAAGGGGATTCTTTGCCTTCTGATACTATAAATAAACATCCCTTTTGTGGTCTATCTACTGCTAATTTTTTGCATTTTTGTGCTTTTTGCGGTTGATTTTGCTGTTTAAAATGGCCCCCAAGCAGAGTGCTGATGTGCTGCCGGCTGGTCCTAAGTGCAAGAAATCTGTGATGTGCCTGAAGGAGAAAACAGTTAGACAAGCTTCATTCAGGCAGGAATTGCAGTGTTGCTGGCCATGAGTTTAATATTCATGAATCAGCAATGTATATTAAGGAATGTGCCTTTAAACAGAAGCACATATAAAATAAGATTATGTATTTGGTTGACAAAAATGTTGTGACCAGAGCCACATAGGAACCTAACCCTGTATTTCCCTTAGGAGCAATGGCTCAGTACTTGCTAATTACATGGTGACAGAGACTATACAATATAGATCCTGTGACTATTAAGAATCAGCTGTGTATTAGAGCACAACACATAAAGCTTTCCTATCTTACTTTTTAGTTCTTAGTGTCAGTTTAAGTTTTTCTTAAACTTATGATAGCTGTGCCATCATATCCCACAATTTTGAGCCTAAAAAAGATAAATTTTCCATTGCAGTGCAAACATAGCTTTTAAATGGTAGGGGTAGAGGTATTATAGGAGGGCACAGACTTAAAAGAAAGCCACTGCTGCTTTGAGTGGTTCAAATATCTTGCCAATTTCATAGATCTTGTACCATTTATGAAATAAATAATGTGGCAGTAGCTACCAAGTTTATAGTTCCTTCAGCAGTGTTTACGTTTTTTGTTAGTGTTAAAGAAGTTCACAGTAATCTTCAGTAAGAAATTATGAGTGCATATCATTCTCTCAATAACATGTAATCTAACCTTATTTTGCCAATAATAGAAAACGCAGTTCTTATATTAATTACAATGAAAACCAAGGGCTGCTTAGCAAGTTTTTACTTATAACCCCAAGTGTTGCTACCATTCACATTACAGTGAGGAATGGGTATATCCTTGTGATTTGATAAAAGGTACATATTTCCAGAAGGGACAGCATATTAAACTTTATTGCTCTCTTATTGCTGCTTCATATCCTTTTGGACTGTTATACTTTATAAATAGACAAAGACAATTCTACTGAATTATACTTCAATATGAATCAGTTTACCAAATGGGCTCCCAACCTAAATTCTACCAGAAGACTGTGGTGGAAAGAAATGGGTAGGTGGGCATGGGAAGAAAGGTTCAGCAAGAGACAATGAGCTAATCTGTATAAATGACCAGTTAGAAGTTGAGCTGTGTCCCTCTCAACAAGATTTGCTGAAGTCTTAACCCCTAGTACCTCAGAATGTGACTTTATTTATAGATAGGGTCTGTGCAGAGGTGATTGAGTTAAAATGAGATCATCAGGGTAAGCACTAATCCAAAATGACTGCTGTCCTGACGAGAGAGAAATTGGGGTGGAGAGAGACACACACACACACAAGGAGAATGCTAGGAAGAGATCAGGATGATGCTTCTGCAAGCCAAGGAACATGAAGATCGCCAGCAAACCACCAGAAGTGAGGAGAGAGGCCTGGTACACATTCTTCCCCCCAGCCCTCAGAAGGGAGCCACCCTGCCCACAGCTTGGTCTTGGACTTCCAGCCTCCAGAGCTGTGAGACAGTAAATTTCTGTTGTTTAAGTACATGCCCCACCCCCTGGTTTGTGTACTTTGCTACAGCAGACCCAGGAAACTAACACATGGCCCATCACTCCTTGGAGAATAAAACTAGTCCCTTATGGGGCTTCCAGTTTGGCTTCATCTCAACAAAACCAGAAACAGATTTGCTTGGGAGCTAGACCTGATGAACTGAATCCTGCTCAAGATCATGAAACCACAGCCTCAACCTTGCATGGAGCACAAAATCTGATTTCAAAACCTATCTCAAAGGATGGCTCACCCCCAGGCCCTTTAGGTCACTGACAACTGTCTTAGACTCTCGCATCCAATGAAGCTTGACTGCCTTTGTGTCATGGGAAGTTCAAATTAATGCAGAGAGAGAAAGAGTGTCTGGGAAGAGCTGCAGGGGACTTTAGCAAGGTCTTCATTGTTATTTAACAGTAACAGTGTAAATGCGTCTTGATTCCTACCCTGGGTGCTGATTACTTCTTTCTTTCTTTTGTGCAGGCAACTCTACTTGGAACTATTTCGGGCTCAGAGTGGGCATGATTCTTTGTTCACTCTGCCCCATTCCCTGAGGTTTCCCTATTGATGGGAGATTACTAATGAATGAAGATAAGAACTAAGTGAAAGTGGCTTTAAAAAAATTAAATAACTGTTTCCATTGTGTTATATATTTTCAACAACACATTCATTAGTTATTTTATATCTCTACTGGACATTTTGGGATGTGAGCCTTGCAGTACCTACATAAATTCTTCTGTGATGATAATTATTTTGTTCTTTGCCTAACCACTTTCCAGGTATTGTGTCCTCAGGGTATGAGATGGGGTCCAACCAGAAATCAGAGCCCAAGTGAGGTAGTTCAATTGAGGGAATTTAACACGAGGAACTAGGTACAAAGGTGTTGGAAGGATTGGAAAACCAAACTGGGGAAGGATGGGCACCCCAGCGAGTAGCCATAGCAGGAAGCCTCTCCTATCCATCCCTAGGGTCAACAGAGTCCTGGAGCCACTGATGCTGGCTGGACCTGGAATGGGAATCATAGAGAGGCAGCCACTGTGGGAGAAGCTCCCTGAATCAGAGAGGAGGAGAAATACCTTGGTTTCTCCTCTTCTTCTGCCAGTGCTCCTACTTTGTCTTTTTATCTTTCATTGTCCTAATTTCTTTGTGGCATAGGCAAGTGAGCCTAGCAAATGGAGTTGGCAGGAACCAACTTCCTTCAATATAACTAGAACAAGAGAAGAGCAAGAAACTAGCACACGCATACCGAAAATGGTAAATTGAGAAGCATTAAAACAACCTCCTGGAGATCAGGGGAAACAGGAAGTTACAGATTTTCACAATAATGAGGCTCTATGAAGTACATTTACACACACTGGGAAATAACAAAGAGTTAATAGGCTTAGAGAGGTACAATTCAGTATGTAAAAATTTAGTACAAATACCCAGTTTGAAATGTAGGCATTAGAATCCAAAAAATACTTTTTTTTTTTAAGATTTTATTTATTCATACGAGAGAGAGAAAGACAGAGAGAGAGTATGAGCAGTGGGGAGAGACAGAGAGAGAGGAAGAAGCAGACTCCCCAGCGAGCTGGGTACCCAACGTGGGGCTTGATCCCAGGACTTGGAGATCATGACCTGAGCTGAAGGCGGATGCCATCCAGGTGCCCCCCCCCCAAAATACTTTTCTTAATTTTTGCTGATATCTTTGCTATTTTACATTTTTTGGTTATCTGAAGTTAATTCCCACATCTGCTTGGAAATTGCACTTTGAAATTGCTGATATTAACTTGCTTACTTGTCATTGCTTTTTCTCATGACAGTAGATTATAAAGAAAAGTAACTATTTGAGTTTTCTGTCTATTTGAAACTCTGTAAGTAAGATGTTCCTGTTTAGGGGTACCTGGGTGGCTCAGTCATTAAGCGTCTGCCTTCGGCTCAGGTCATGATCCCGGGGTCCTGGGGTCGAGCCCCATGTCCGGCTCCCTGCTCAGCGGGAGACCTGCTTCTTCCTCTCCCACTCCCCCTGCTTGTGTCTTTAAAAAAAAAAAGATGTTCCTGTTTAGTACTCAGTGGGCACTTATCTGCAATAAGGAAGCCAAAAATAATAGGGAATAAACAAAAAATGAATGATCTAATCAATGAACAGAATGAAAGCATATACTTTCAAGTTAGCCTTACATTTTCTGTCCTATTATTTATTTTGCATGGCAGTGACTCCTTGGGGACTCTTATTTATTTATTTATTATCTTATTTATTCCATGTAGCACCATATGAGAAAAAGATTGATACCTTAAAGTGATCTACTTAAAAATAATCTCTGTAGATCCATATGCACTTAAATTGAATTGAAAATTACTCCTTGTCTTTTAATTAATTAGCTTAAAAGTTTCAAAAAGTAATTTTTTTTATTAAGCTCTTTTTGGTAGAATTTAAATATCTGTGGCAGATGCCTGGTTCACTAATTACACATGCATCTTGCAATAATTAATGTTTGGAAGAAAGCACTGTATCTGGCATACTCTTATTCATCATAAAAATGTGCATTTTGGAAAGTAATAAAGGAAGCATGTAAAATTATAGAAACGTAAGTTTCTATAACCACACACACACACACACACACACACACACACACACACACACGAGGCCCTAAGACTATACAGATAAAATGAGGCTGCTGTAGCTGTAATTACCTAGGTAATTAATAAAATTCATTCACCTAGAAACACGAACATCAAGTATGTGCGGACACTAGGGTAGGCTCTGAGAACATACAGTCACATAATCCCTGGCTTCAGTTTATAAGCGAGAGAGAAAGCCTAAGTAGCTACTAGAGGGGCTGTGAGAAATGACTACTGGCAGGGACCCCACGTAGCATAAAGAAAGGGGGTATCCCCCGGTGGAGATCATTACCAAGTTTTCAAACTCAGATCCGAGCCTCTGGATCTTGGACAGCCCAATCCCAAGCCTTGGCTTCCTGCCTGTGCCAAGCTCCAGCCTGGTCTCCCACCTTGAGCTAACATCACCTTGCTGTACACACAGCTGCGCCTCCTTGCTTGCCTCTTACTTCCAGTTTTCAAGGGCACCCCTCATAAATTAGATTCCACCCCCATCCGCCCACACACACCACTTCCCACATCAAACAGATCGTTAGGCCCATGCGTTACGTTTCTCAGAAATATCTCTGAGTGTGTACCTCCTTTGCACCCCCACGGCCTCGGCTGTAGTGTGGGTGCTAGCCATTTCTTAATTTGTTCATTCACAACGGTCTCCTATCTGGTCTCTCCATCTCCTGTTTTGACCTGCTGTACTGCAACTTTCCACTGGCAAGGAACTATCTTTCCAAAACATGTTGTTCTCTTTCCCAGTACCCTCTGGAGGATCCCCGTTGTCTACATACGGTAGTTCTCAAACTTGCACGTGTTCCAGAATCACAGAGGGAACTTGCTTAAAACACAGATTCTTCCTTAACCCAAACTTCCAGAAGTGGTGCCTGGGCAATCTGTCTTTTTAACAAGCTCTCCAGATGGCTCTTTGCTGTCAGCTGGGTCCTAGTTTGGGAACCAGAGTTTTGGAACTGCAAGATCAGGTCCAAACTTAGCACACGAAGTCATTCACATTGACCCTGACCCTGTACACAGCTTATACCACAGCCGCAATTCTATCCCATTTCTTAAACTCCCACAGTTCCTTTAAGCTTTTGTGTCGCTGCACACGTCATTCTCTCCAGAATTGCCTGTCACCTGCTTTACCCTGGCAAGAATGCCCGACACCTTCTTTTTTGAAGCATTGCCTGGTCTCTCAGTGAGTTATGGGTCCTCCTCTGCTTCTAAAGTCCTGTACAAATCCCTTTTCACGGTGTACTTTAACATTTATTTGTCTGTTTCCCTACCTGCACCTTGACTTCTTCAAGGGGCGAGGCTGCGAATTACTCATCTCTTTAATCTTATGTCCAGCCCTGTTCCTGGTTCGTAACTGGCCCATAAGTAAATGAACGAATGGATAAATGAATGAGCAGAGTTCTAGTTACACTGTGATAAAAATTAGCTATGTATGAGGCCATTACTCTTTATGAACTTAATAATTATATGCCTTCCACTGGAATACGATTAAGTGAAGTTAGCACAAGCTCATCAGCATTAGAGATGAAATGGAAACAAAAATAAACAAATGCTACTGCAAAACCATAATGATTGCTTTCCCAGTGCAAGATTGAGGGAATAATTAAGCATTTAAATTAATATAATGTTGGGGCGCCTGGGTGGCTCAGTCGTTAAGCGTCTGCCTTCAGCTCAGGTCATGATCCCAGGGTCCTGGGATCGAGCCCCGCATCAGGCTCCCTGCTCCGTGGGAAGCCTGCTTCTCCCTGTCCCACTCCCCCTGCTTGTGTTCCCTCTCTCGCTGTGTCTCTCTCTGTCAAACAAATAAATAAAATCTTAAAAAAAAAGAAATAAAAAAAAAATTAATATAATGTTTGGCACATGTCCGACATCTTAATTTTTCATTTGCCTTTGTGTTCATTTGTGGACTGACAATATAGACATATACATGCCATACATTTTTTTTTTTTTTTGCAAAATCAGTATTTTTCAGTGTATTTCCGTTTTTGTTTTTTTGTTTTTGTTTTTTTTTTTTTGGTTTTGCAATTTCCTCTTTTAGAGGGCTGGTAGTTTTTTTTTTTTTTTTAAATGAAAATACTATGAGCCCCCAATGACTAAGCAAGAAATCAGCACTTAATCGCATCAGTTTACAATTAAATTCAGTTACAAATTTAATAGACTTTGTTTTTGTTTGCCTTATATATTATTACTTCTCTTAATAAGTAATAAGAAAAAGTGTAATAAACACTTTTTCCCCTGCGTGACTACCTCTCCTCCACTTCCTATCTACGTGCTTCTTTTTGGTGGGGTTGGTAGGGAAGAGGTAGAGTATGTGACCCAGGCTTAGCCAACTAGTCACCAGGAAGGGGCCAGGAAGGACACCCAATCCAAGCCAGCCAATGAGTGTTACTCCCCATTTCTTTGTTGGGGCCATTGAGAAAGATGTATTCTCTGTCCTGCTGTTGATAAACTGTTAGAACATAGGCCATTTTTGCCACTGTGTGAGTAATGCTGCCTGAGAATGAAGCCAACACAGTGGCAGGCAAAGCCAAAATGAAGGAAAGGCAGATTCTGATATTTTTGAGCTTTGCATCCAGAGATGCCTGAACCCATATGCCTCTCGGAATTTACACTTATTTGAAATCCACTCATTCTAAAGAAAAAATCCCTTTTTATTTTTGAGCAGACTTGAGTTTGGCTTCTCTTATTTACTACCGTAAGTGTCTTGACCCACTGGAAATTATGCCAAGATTTTATAGCATCATTGAATTTGTTATATTTCACAAGAATTGTTTGGATTTTCTTTCTTTCTTTTTTTTTTTTTAAGATTTTATTTATTTATTTGACAGAGAGAGAGAAAGCAGGGGGAGAGGGAGGAGCAGGCTCCCTGCTGAGCAGAGAGCCAGAGATGGGGCTCGATTTCAGGACCCTGGGATCAGAACCCAAGCCGAAGGCAGCACTTAACCAACTGAGCCACCCAGGCACCCCAATTGTTTAGATTTTTCTATATAGCTTTTATCCTCTATGAATCTCTAGAGATATATTTAAGTAGAGGTACACTCTACTAGTTTGTTGTGAGATCTTAAATAAGTCACTTAATTCTGTGTTCCAGTTCCCTCATTTGCTAAAGTGGGGAGGTATACCAAGCCTCTCATGTAAAATTATTATTCTATGAGAGAAACATCAACTCGATGTTAGATCAATTGACTACTATTTAAGGACCATAATTTCCTAGGCATAAATGCTGCGGTGGTACATGGTGTATGTCAGGGAGGGTTGGGGTTAGGGGGAGAAAGCACAAGGAGAAAGTTTGATAACTTCATTTTGGATAAACCCCAAACAGTTAAGTAATTTATTATTTTTCAGGTTGTCATTATTAGGTTCTTCTATAATTAGTGGACTTGTTCCAGAAATGTGAGGACTGTCACAGGTTGTCAAATTTACTAAAGGATAAATATAAATGTGTCTGAAAAAATGTATTCACAATTTAGTTTCTTCTCCTCAAACTGGAACCAAATGCAGTTTTAGATTGAAATAAGAAGCCCAGACATTTTTCAAATATGTGTTTTCAAGAGCATTGTAATGACTGAGAGGCAAGCAGAAAAAAAAAGCAATAAATATTTAAAAATCTGAGTTGCTCGAAAACTAGAATCAGTTTTAATAAAATAGCATAATATGTTAAGCTAAATGCAATGTACACATTGGCCACATTGTAATTTTAGAGGACTAAGAACATACTTGTTTTTATCTTTCATTGAAAAAATAATCAAGGTACCATTTCCTGGAACATTTTTTTCTCTAATTGGCAAGCATATATATGTGACCTCCAGTTCATCTACACCTAACAAAAATCACTGTAACCTACAACGTGTGTATGTTTTCCCTCTCAAATCTATATTTTTTAGTTTTAGGTATTAATACTTAAATTAATGACTTGCTCCTAAGACAAATCGAACTTCCTCTGATTGGGTTATCCTAAAAGCTTTCTATGATTATGTTGTGACATTTGCATTGGAGTTTCAGTCTGGCTAACTTCAGCGATTTTCCTCTTATCTTATTAGACCTTTTTAAATTACAAAATTAATGTGTATTTATTGTAACAAGACAGAAAATACAGAGTAAAAGGAAAAAGTTAATAACCTCCCTCTTCAATCTCATCCCTTTTAGGTTTCCATTGTTTTCTATGCAACCTTCCGTAACGTCTCTATGTTTATACCACATATAAGTATGTACAGTGGTCCCTCTCGATCCTTGGGTGATACGTTCCAAGACTCCCAGTGGATTCCTGAAACCGTGGATGGTACTGATCCCTATATATGTTTGTCCTGTACGTACATGCCTATGATCAGGTTTAATTTATAAATTAGGCACAGTCAGAGGTTAACAATAACTAACAATAAAATAGAACAATTATAACAACATACTGTAATAAAAGTTATATGATTGTGGTCTCTCTCAAGATATCTTTTTTTTTTTTAAAGATTTTTTATTTATTTTTTGACAGAGAGAGACAGCAAGAGAGGGAACACAAGCAGGGGGAGTGGGAGAGGGAGAAGCAGGCCTCCTGCTGAGCAGGGAGCCCGATGCGGGGCTTGACCCCAGGACCCCGGGATCATGATCTGAACCGAAGGCAGACACCCAACGACTGAGCCACCCAGGCGCCCCCCTCTCTCAAGATATCTTATTGCCCTTGTTGTGATGCTGTGAGGTTATAAAATGCCTACATGATGAGGTAAGAGGGGAATGAAACAGGTGTTGTGATGTAGTGTTAGGCTACCATTGACCTTTGAAACTACCTCAGGTGCTTCATCTGCTTGCAGACCATGGCTGTCCCTGGGTAACTGAAACCATGGAAAGCAAGACAGAAAGGCGGGACTAAGGTACATATAAAGTAATGAGAGAAAAACTCTCTAAAGGCCTGATATACAAGGGAAGCCATTTTAGCTTTCATTCTAAGTCAACATGACTGTACATAAACTTAGTTCAAACCCAAAGCCTGATTTATGGCCCGCCACGCATGGATAGTACATCTGCTTTGTGAATGAGCAGCCCAATGGAAAACCGTCTTGTCCTTGAGATGTCCATCAGTGCTCCCACTGCCTTTACGATAAAAGTTATGATTCCTCCCTGTATGTGAATCTATTGTATGTTGAGCTTTGACAAGACGTATTTAATTCTGGGGGTGCCTGGGTGTCTCAGATGGTTAAGCACCTGCCTTCAGCTCAGGTAATGATCCCAGGGTCCTGGGATTGAGCCCCAAATCAGGCTCCCTGCTTGGTGGGGAGCCTGCTTCTCCTTTTCTCTGCTACTCCTCCTGCTTGTGCTCTCTTGTTCTGTCAAATGAATAAATAAAATCTAAAAAAAAAAAGTACTTAACTGTGTTAAAAACTGTTCATTCTCCGGAGCACTTTCTTCCCTGTGAAGAGCGTGTTTCCTGGGCAGCTGTCCTAACTTGGGCTCGAATTAAACTCTCCTTCTTACTTTTAGAGATTCTTAAAGGTTTGTTCATTTTGCATCAATAGAGCTTTCCTTCCTTTCTCCCTCTCTTATTCCTCTCCTTTTTTTATTTTTCCAAATATTCGATCACACTACAGATCAAAGGTCACAAACTGGTGGCCTACAGTCTAGATAGAGCAAAGAAAATGTTTTGTTCGCAAAACATTAGGGAATATTTAATATGAAAAACTGGAAGATCTGGCTCCACATGCCTACATGGCAATGATATTACTGATGCTGCATGGGCTTTCCAATTTAACGTGGTCCTCTCCATTCCCTATTGCTCACCCACTAATCACCTGTAAGCATTTGAGTTTATATCCTTCTGATATTAAGCCATACCAGTTGCTCAGTAACAACTTGCTTTTTGTATTTAGCATTGTATCATGGCATTATCAATCAGGATTAGATTCAGCTGCATATAAAAGAAATACCAAATTATGGTGGCTTAACCACTAAGGGTTTATTTTTCTCTTACGTAAAATAAGTCTGAAGGTGGGTGGTCAAGGGCTAATATGGCACTTCAGGGCAATATGGGACCTGAGCTCCTTCCATTTTTTTCTGCTCCATTTTCCTTAGGACATGGCTTCTAGTCTCAAGGTCAGTTAATCATCCATAGTGGCTGAAGAGCTCCATGTACTTTATCCATGTTGTAGGCAGAAGAAAAGTAAAGGGAAAAAAATTGGTATTCTGAGTAAACCCTTTTTAAAGTTATTTTCTAGAAACTCCACTCAACTACTTCTACTTATATCTCACTGGCCATAACTTGATGGCACTGCCACAACCTGGTGCAAATGAGATTGAGAAATGTCGCCTTTTGGCGGGCACATAGGTACCCGAGTAAAATCCAGGTATTGTTATTAAGGAGAAAACAAAAATATCAATCTCTGCTACATTTCCCTGCAGGTTATTACTGACATATGAAAGAAATTGTGAATGCCTCTCAAGACCCAAGCTCCCCTTCTTCTATGTTAAAAGAAACCTGAGATTTATCTGGTCAGAGAGGCACTTGAAGAATGTATTTCTAAATCTCCAAATTTTAAAATAATTCTTTTTTTTTAGATTTTATTTATTTATTTGACAGAGAGAGACAGTGAGAGAGGGAACACAAGCAGGGGGAGTGGGAGAGGGAGAAGCAGGCTCCCCGCTGAGCCAGGAGCCTGATGCGGGGCTCGATCCCAGGTCCCTGGGATCATGACCTGATCATGATCAGACACTTAACCGACTGAGCCACCCAGGTGCCTCTAAAATAGTTCTTCATGATCATAATCTTCTCTCTCTTCTGTTACAGTACTTTTTTTCGGATTCGCCAAAATGGGATTCCTAAGACTAATATGTACTAATACATAGAAATAAATGAATTGATATCGATAGCTAACTTTGTAGGAGGTAGGGCAATTCACATTCTCAGGAACAGTGTACAGTGCATGTACATTTCTATACACTTATCAGCACTGGATTTTTTTTTTCTCATTTTATTTATTAAAAGGTTTTATTTATCTGAGAGAGAGAGAGAGAGAGAGAAAATGAGAGCGCACTTGCACATGCGCACAAGTGGGAGGGAAGGGGCAAAAGGAGAGGGAGAAGCAGACTCCCCGCTGAGCAGGGAGCCCGGGTTCAGGGTTCATCCCAGGACCCTGAGATCATGACCTGAGCCAAAGGCACCCGCCTAACTGAGTGAGCCATCCAGGTGCCCCTTTTATCTCATTTTAAATGTTGTCAATGATGGGTTAATCATTGTTTAATTTGTATTTCCCTTACTACCAGCAATGAAAAGCCTCTTTTTCTATGTCAATTGCCCATTTTAATTATCCTACTCCTCTGTAGGGAGTTTGTGTTAATGGTCTTTGCCAATGTTTCTGTTGGATTATTTGCACTTCTTAAAATTCTTTTTAACTCTTAGAATACTAACTTTTGTTATATTTAATATAAATATTTTTTAATCTATAATTTCTAAAAAAACCCTTAGTCAATGAAAATCCAATTGTTCATGTAACCAAATCTTTCTTACTCTTTTTTTTTAAAAGATTTTATTTATTTACTTGACAGAGAGAGAGACACAGCGAGAGAGGGAACACAAGCAGGGGGAGTGGGAGAGGGAGAAGCAGGCTTCCCGCGGAGCAGGGAGCCCGATGCGGGGCTCAATCCCAGGGCCCTGGGATCATGACCTGAGCGGAAGGCAGACGCTTAATGACTGAGCCACCCAGATGGCCCCCAAATCTTTCCATTAATGGCTATGGGTCTCTAATTAAGAAAGTCTCCCTCACTTTGAGATTATACAAATATTTTCCCAAATTTTCTCCCAATATATTTAAAGTCTTATTTTTGCTATTCAACTCATTCATTCAATGGATATTTGTTGTGCACTTATTATGAGCCAGTTCCTTTTCAAATTATAGAGGGCACGTTTTCTAGTTGGGAGAGAGAGATAATAAGCAAATAAATCAATATATAAGTAAGGCATTTCATTAGAAAATT
This sequence comes from Neomonachus schauinslandi, assembly GCF_002201575.2. Lineage (NCBI taxonomy): Eukaryota > Metazoa > Chordata > Mammalia > Carnivora > Phocidae > Neomonachus > Neomonachus schauinslandi. The sequence goes on along the minus strand of NC_058405.1, from coordinate 97,226,619 downwards.
AAAACATGGTGACATGTGGGAGTGAGACAGGCTCCTTCAGAACAGGTGGTCAGGAAAGGCTGTCCTGAGCAAGTAAGATTTAAATGGATTCTGCAATAACTAATGATTAGGGCAGAAGTCCAAGGAAAAGATGCAGGTAGAGATGGCCTCGGTGTGTGTGAAGAAGAGCAAGAAGGCTGATGTGGCTAACTCATGAGGGACAGCAGAAGTTGGAAAGGGAGGCAGGCACCAGAATACGATGGGCTTAGCAGACTACCACGAGGAATATGGATTTTACTCTATACTGCAGATTTGTAGTCCATCTGGAACTTGTGTTTATATGTAATATGATGTGTGTGGGTGGGCGGCGGTTGGGAATCTAACCTGTATTTTCTTTCATATTGATTTACATGTTTAATTTATTTAACATAAATTATTTATTTATTTAAAATTATTTATTTAAAATAAATTATTCATTTTTTGTAGTGGTGAGGGAAACGAGACAGTGATAGATCCCACAGCATCTCACCTCATTTCAAACACTGTACAGATATTATTACTATATGAAATATATTTTCAATTGAAATCAAGCATATAATGAGTATAACATTTTTTATCCCAGGGATGTGGCCATTGAGTAAAATCCTTCCAGAACTTCTTTTTAGAAGTTCACGGGCAGCAGCAGCTGGTAAGTCACTTATGAAAACCAGTTTTATTACTTTATAGTCACACAAAGCTGTTGATCAAAAAACATAGCTCTTGTTAATCAGCCATTTTATTCACTGGACTTGGGCTCTGAAAAAAGTGACTTTAGACCAATTCCAAAAATCAAATCTACCCACAAAAGGCCAAGATTTGCCACCAACGGAGACATTTAAGAGAATGTGCCATGGGCTCTGAAGGCAAGTCTGTAAGAGACCTTCTAAAAATATTCTGCACAATGGTAGTATTAAAAGAGTAAACCCATAGGCCCCAAGATAACTTCTGTGATGAGGAGGACACATTTTTGGATGTTTAAGTCTGTATGTTTAGGTAATAAGTAAAAGAGTCATTACTTTACAATTAAACCACAGTCCTCTTGATCTGTCCATAAGATCATTCTGTAACTTATGCTTCCTTAAAATTCAAGCTTTACAACAACCCCATAGGTTAGTTATTTCTGCAAATTTACAGATGACAATAGATTAAAGAATTCACACTCAAGACTCTCTTTTTTTAAGATTTTATTTATTTATTTATTTGAGAGAGAGAGAGCGAGTGCATGAGCAGGAGGGTCAGAGGGAGAGGGAGAGAGAATCTCAAGCAGACTCCATGTTGAACGTTGAGCTGGACAAAGGCTTGATCTCATGATCCTGAGATCACGACCTGAGCCAAAACCAAGAGCCAGACGCTTAACCAACTGAGCTACCCAGGCTCCCCCACCCTCAAGTCTCTTGATTCTAAGTTCAGTGCTGTCTCTACACACTAAGTTAGTTGACTAAGATCACACAACTGGAGTAGGGAGAAGCCAAGGTTCACAGCCACTCCCTCTAACCACTAGGCTGCATGGACAGCTTGATCATTTATCTATCTGCCCTTAATCAATACTCTCTGTGGATCTGATTGGTCTGCTAATTTGCAAATAGTCATTCTTGTAGAAATTATGTTGATTTAAAAATAATAACATTTCCCATTTTAAAATAATGGAGATTGAGGGATATATGAATTTCTTGGACATTTAAAATCCAGAGACATTTGCTAAGTTGGCCTTAAAGCACAAATAACCTAGGAAATCTCACAGTAACTGGTAACCAGCATATCAGTCAAAATTAAACAATGCTGTGACATTACAACTAAAGAGCCCTGAAAAGAGCTGGGCTTTGGTCTGGGTCCTGTTCCCTAGTTTCTCTAAGATACTGGGAAAGTCACTTGCATTCTCTGGGCTTCTGTATCACTTAGTATTCTTAAATTTGATGTAAGTAATGAAAGCTGATTACTACCAACTTAAGCAAAAGGGGCTTTCTTGGGAGAATATTACAAGACTCACAAATGTTTGAAATGTTGGGGACCAGGCTTAGAAAGTGACAAGCACCTGGTTGATCTGAACTAAAAAGAAATCGGGGTGCTATTAGGGAAGAATGGATATGGGGCAGTCAAGCAAACCCCACCCATCCACCACTGCTTTCCTTTTCATGTCTAACAAGATCATCTTTGTGAGCTCTTCTAGCTCCGACAGCCTCTGCTTCTCCGTATTTGGAGGAAGGGTACATATGCAAACAGGGTGGTCAGACGTGCTCCGGCTAGATGTGCATCTGAAGGCTGCATGCTGCTGAGGAAGGCTGAATCACAGCAGCACTACAGAGGTTCACCAATTTTGGCACTAGCAAGTAGGAAGTAGGAGGGGTCTTAAGCAAGCAAAGTGTTTGAGTAGACAAATTATGAGGAATAAGCACAAATCATTTTTCTGAGTGTTAGAAGCTTCCAAAGGTTTCTAACAGTCACATTCTTTACAAAGGGCAGACTTGACTACATGAGACTATCCTAGAAGGTTTCCTCATGCCAATGAGATATAGTATCTAGCACTGACCTGAGTTGCATATTGGAATGCAATATACATGTAAATGTTAAACAGCTTCCCAAATCAAAAGTTGAAAACTGGTAGCCCGCAGGTCAGATATAGCCTGCAGAGAATTAGTTACCAACAGATAAAAATACAGATTTTCAATTTTTCTGGAACAAAGGGAAGCTCAGGCAACACTGGGTCTACATCTCTGCACAGCAAGAGTTTTCTACTGCCTTTGCTGGGGATGTGGACTCTCCATATTGCCAAAAATCCTCAGGGTTCCCTTCAGTCATAATGGCACTTGCTTGGACCCTGGGAGCATTCCAGTTCTTGACCTTTGATGTAACTACTTCTGTGACAACCCACACAAAACCTGTGTGTGAGCAGCCATCTTGAGGATCCACCAGTGTGGGTTTTCCTGAGCAACCTGTTCAAGTTCCTAACCTCTGTTCTTGGGACCCCTTTGGTAAGATCCTTTCACTCCGACTTACTACCAGTAATGCTGGAAACAACTATTTACCCCAACCAACCCACATGTCCCTTTTCTGTCACAGCTGATCTTCAGGCATCTTTTCTCCCAAATGACCATAAATACCTGATGTTGTAAAAGGCAGCAAAGAATCCCCATTTAGTATCTTCTAAAATGTAGGGAAAAAAACAACTATGCTTCTGAACAGAGAACCACTTCTGCATGACTTCTTGTTAGACAGTCACTGAGAAAAGCCTCCCTGGAGGATTTTTATCTATTTTCTGTGAGTAGCTGTGGATGTGCTGGGCTCTAGTTGGTAATGATGATTCCCCTAAGTTGTCTCTTCTGCACATATTTGATCCCATCTGGATGTTACTGCAAACATAATTCTATCCCTGATTTATAGCACACGATGTATTATAAGACCATTCACTTTACTCTTTACTTTGTGGGGTCCATTCCCTACAAAGCAGTCACATTTCCTTGCTTAAATCTCTTTGATGGCTTTCAGGCTGCTTTTAGGCTAAACTTTAAGATTCGTGGAGAAGTATACAGATCCTTGCAGTTTGATTCTTACTTATCTCCCCGGCTCCATCTCCTATTGCATCTTCCCCAGCTCACATCACTTTGACCATTTGGGTCTTCTTTGAATTTGTGAAAGAAGCCAAGCTCTTTGCCACCTCAGGTCCTTGACTCTTGCTGTTCCCTGTTCTGGAGGGCTCCCCTTCCTCCTCACCCTTTCCTCTATCTCCCACCTCACCTTTAAAATGTCACTTTGTCAGAGAAGCCTTACCTATATTCCACTTCTCTCCCATTCTCCCACCCTTATTCCCCATTTCTCATAGCCCCCTGCTCTCTGCGACTGCTTTTAACACAATTTATGTTTTCCCACTAAGCTGAGAACTCTTAAGAGCAAGGACCTAATCTATTTTGTGCCCAGTGACTATTCTGGGGCAGTACGGTCCCTGCCATAACTGAGTAGGTGAGCAATACTTATGTCAAATGAATGAAAAACCCACTTTCCATACCGCAGCCCAGTCTAACAACTTACTGTTATCTTCTGTTGTGAATAAGACATCCTTTCTTAGGGAAAATATTTTTTATTTCAGCCATATAAGCAAATTGATGATTTATCAGAAGATTAGCCTGGGGGAAAGCTGTTAAACTTCTAGATTCCCCAGGTGGGGTCCCACACCATCACCTGAGAAGTTGTTGTAAATGCAAATTACCAGGCCCTTCTCCGGACCACCTAAACAGAAAACACTGGGGATGTGGCCCAGCAACCTGTTTTAACAAGCCTTCCAGGTAATTCTGATGCACATTTAAGTCTGGAAACCATTGTTCTAGGCTCTCCAGTTTTTAGCCTTTTTTTCCTAGTTAATTTTTTTTGTCCTTAATTCTTGGTATAATCCTCCTGGTAAAATAGTAGAATCTTAAACTACCGCAGACGGAATCTCTGTCATCATCCAAAAGCCTTGAATAACGGCCTATTGGTGTAGGGTACATTATGTAGAACGTACCCCCAGGAGGTTTGTTTTCCTCGTGGGTACAGGCCTGGCCCTGGGGGGCCTGCAATCTAGACAATGTTTTAACACTTGTTATGTGCAATGTTGTAACAATGCACAGGTGTAAATGACTAAAAACTCCGCGCGAAGGCAGAAGAGCTACGGTGCAAGCCTTTGTTCACCCATCCCTCCCGACTGCTCACCCTTGGTCTGATATCGCTCTTTTCCACTCAGAAAAGCAGACTCTTCAAGTTACAAGAGTGTTGTGTGCCGCTGAGAACGTTTTCTATTAGGCCAGTTTTCCCCGGGGCACTGGAGAAGGTATTCACGGCTGCGGGAGGCAGTTCCATTCCTCTCTCAACCTCGCACAGAAGTAATTGAAACTAAAAGGCCCTACCAGCTTCTGGAAAACCGGAGGCTCGGGCCGATTTCCCCGCCCCTACCCTCTGGGAAAACCCGAAGTGGACTTCCTTAACATTGGGACGCGAGCGGCGGCCGCCGGCAGCACGTCATTGCGCATGCTCTCTCGCCCCTCCCGCTCGGAGCCGGAAGGGGGAGCGCTCGCGGCCTGGGCCTGGCCTGGCCGGGGCGGCGGCACCGGCGGCCATCTTGGCTTCCCGGGGCAAGGCGGCGTGGGGGAAGAAGTTGTAGGGTGGGGGCAAGAGGGAGGAGGAGGGGAGAGAGAGGGGGAGGAGGCCGCGGCGGGGCAGGGCGGGGACTGCCTGCCCGCCTGGGTTGCGGAAGTGGTAGCCGCTGACCGAGCCTGCTGCTTTCTCGCTACTGCTTCGGCTTCCCGGCTCCCCCCTGGACGGAGAGGGCGACCCGGCTGTGGATGGTCAGATAGCTCCGATCTCCCGCCGCTAATCCCTGGCCCCAATCAGCACGGAGCAGACGGCGGCAGCGGCAGTAGCAGGCGAGGAAGATGGCGGGACGGCTGCCGGCCTGTGTGGTGGACTGTGGCACGGGGTAAGGGGGCTGACGGGCGGGGGGGGGGTGGGGGGGGGAAACTGAGGCGGAGGTGGGAAAATGGCGGGGGAGGGTAGAGGTCGGGAGATGTGTGCTGCGGTAAGGTGCTGCCGCCGGCCGTGTCAGTCTTAGCCGCTGTGTGTTGCCAGGGGTGGGGCCCGGAGCTAGGGCCTCCCTTGTTGCCTCGCTTCACCCACTGGGACCGGGGCGGGGGGCGCGGGGCCGAGAAACCCCCTGGGAGCGGCTTGCTCCGCGCAACCCCTCCCGGCCCTTCCCCCATCGCGGTGGGCAGCGCCGCCCAAGGAGACGTGGGGCCGGTCGCCCCACCGGGGCCCACGGTGCGGTCGGGGTGGTCGCCGACCCGGGCACCCGGCTCTCCTTTTCCTCCACGTCCCTTCCTGCCCGTGAATTTGGGGACCGAGTGGATCGAGCGCGGGGACAGCCTGGCAGAAGAGCGAGAAAAGAGAAGCGCTCCTTGTAGGTTTTGCAAGATTGCTGTGACAACACTGTCCAGGGTGTGGGTGGGGAAAGGGAAGAATCGGACTCTGAAAATGGGAACCTAGTCGGGGCTTTTATTTGACCACCCACCTCTTCTTCCTTTCCGACTCCGGGTCTTTTCCATCTCCTACTGCGCTTTTACCGGTGAACCAAGTCACATTTTAATTTGAGAGAGAAAGATGTCATGTGTTACTTCTCTTGCCTCAAAAAAGTCCCCCAGTGAGCAAGCGCGCTGCAACTTCCTTAGTTTTGTCAAAGCCGCTTCCTGCTTTCGGCCTTTTATACCCTTATAAGGTAGTTTTTCGTTTCCAACCTGAACACATCTTATTAGAACTTTAAAAATTAAGCATATTTCAAATAGATTGAATTACTGGTGCTACTTACCAGTTTATGTGAACTTAAAAATATATGTATTAGTGTTTCGCGGGGAAGGAGGAAGGGAAGCACCGAGGAGAATAATTCGTATGTGTTCATTCTGTGAAGGTATCTCAGATTGAGAAGGAAGGTACAGAACTATAAAGGGACGTGGTTGCTTTTCAAGGAGTTACCAGATCTGTAGGGTAGCCTTTTAACATGTAGACTGGCGTTAAAGTGTATAAATAGGCATTTTAGAGTTTGGCACACTTTGTATTTTCATAGAAAATACTGTCTATATTTTAATGTGGAATGACTTCTTTATGTTACAGTGTTAGGAGTGTGTGTGTGGTGTGTGTGTGTGTGTGTGTCCTGTGCGTATGTATTTTTACATTTCTAATTCCCAACATAATCCAGTGGGGGGGGGCGTGGGTTGTGAGAGGTAGACAAAAGCAAACTTTTGTTGCCTAAAGGATTGTGTATGCTCCTAATTCCATTTGCTCTCTGTAAAACAGCTCTAATCTTCATGCTCAGAACTTCTGTCAGTGTGACAGTTTCTAAAATCCCAGCCATGCATGTGGAAACAACTGATTTATTAACATTTTCTTTTGGGAAACACCAGCCTACTTTAGCCTTAGAACTTCCAAATGTATTGTTTTGATGGACAGCTTATTAAAGTTATTATTTTTTTGTCCTAATTTCCTTGAGCCAGTATTTTTTTCCCTCTCTCTCAGTCTAATTGGTGAGTAGTTTCATGCTTAGGGTCAGTTTTAAAATTAGATTTGGCCCCAGTGAGAAGGAATTTTCAAGTGCATTTTGTTAAAGTGAAAAATACTGCTACATAATTAATATTTTATGTTTTAGAAACTATTGGGTTGTTAATAAAATTAGTGTAGATAATTGTAATCCTAATAAGTAACAGGGTAACAAGTAGGATGTTACTTTCTCCTCATTCTATTTTTCCTCTTTTGAAATCAGTTCTGGTTATTTTTGAGTTAGTATACTAGGTATTTCATTGAGGTTAACTGTCCTTAAGTGACCTCCTTCTCATAGGGCCACCCTGAATTTGAAACACATGCTGAGTAACCAGGAGGTGCAGGAGGGGTTCAATCTATACTTAGGATTATTTTTGTTTTAATATTTTCAGTTATTACTACATTATTACATTTTACTTTATTGCATTAGTTTTACCTCACAAAGGTGAGGTAGTTATCTGGACACTCATGATTTAAATGGAACTGATTAGGATTCCCCATTGCCTCTCACCTTTTTTAACATCTGTCAGAGCTCCATTTATTTTGGTCTTCAAAAGTTTTTTGGTCTTTTGTGTTGCCTATTAATGCAACTCCTGGAAAGTCACACCTGCAGCTTTATTAGCACATAGAAGATAGCTCGTTGAGATTGGGCCTGCAATAAGCGTATTTAAGGAAGGCCTTCATAGGGAGTTTTATGTTGCAGAGTACTGTGATCCCCAGATGCAAATTGTGCGCCTATAATTTGTGTTTCTTTGTGCTTTAGAGAATGCATTCATCTATTTGGTCTATAATTACAATTACCCACTTAATATAAGTGAAAAGCTATAACTTGAACCTGGTTGCTCATTCCATCATTCAGTCATTCCATTCAGCTCATTCCATTTTTCAGTCATCTTTTTCCTAACTTATTAAGTTAGGAAAAAGATGACTGAAAAAAGTGGCCATCTAGGAAACTTGATGTTCTCCGATAAGAAAAGCTGTAGGAGTTAGGAAACATGCGGCTTAATCCCCAGACTTAAAGTTAGAGATCCTCCAGCAAAGATCCTTTATCTCAACATAAGATAAAGAATCACCTAAGCTCAGGGCATAAAAGAAAGTAACTCCTTTTGAAAAGAATTTAAAAAGAACTATTTCTTTAATACTGAATGATATCATATCTACACTTTTGGTTTGCATTAGAATAGTACTGTAGAAAAAAAATTTGGGTAGAGATTTTCATTGATAGAACTGGTTGCTTTAGAACTAATTAAGGAACTCAAATCTGCTACCAGTGGTGAGGGAAACTTTTTTTTCAAAAGCTATTTTATAACATTGTTACACTTGCGAATTTAAGAGGATCCTAAATTATTTTTTGCATGTTTTCACTCATTTCTTCAGCGTTCAGGCCAAATAAAGGAACTCCTTATATACATTTTATGCTATAGCTTGATTACAGAACTTTACATTGTTAAATTTCCTTTTCCCCTTTATGTCTTTCTTTTTTACCTGATCAGTACTGCTTTGGTAAATTATTTCCATTATGATAGCAGAGGTTAATACGGCCTTATTGTAGAACTATATATTGGTATCTAGATATATTCAGATTTAGAATGAATTCAGGAATTTCCATAATCGACTTAAGCTTCCTAGCATAATTTTAAAATGTAAGCATAAATATTTTGTTGGAGTCAGTGGATGGGGAGCTTATATAATTCATACTGTGGTCACATTCTAGCAATTAGTATCGATAGGATGATCTTTGAGAACCAATGGGGAAGGGCTGAGTGGGTGGGGGAAAACATAAATGGGAAGTTCATGTTTCCTATGTGAATTCTGAACATAATATTTAATAATAACACTATTTCTCCAGCCATCTCCAAGGGCAGAAACATTTGTAGTATCTTGTTACCAAAAAACACTGAAATTCTTACTCCTTTAGGGGTCATGTTTTGCATGCCCTTTGAAGTAAGTGTAACAGGCTCCTTCCTGTTGAGAAGTCACTTTTTTTTAGCATCTTTTTTTTTTTAAGTTTAAATTCAATTAGCCAAGGTACAGTACATCATTAGTTTTTGATATTATGTTCAGTTATTCATTAGTTTAATATAACACCCAGTGAGGGTTGCAGAAAGGGAGATGGGTTGGGGGATGGCATATCTGGGTGATGGGAATTTAAAGTCACTTTCTTACTTAGACTTACCTAAAATCTTTCTGCTTTCCTTTCCCACCAGTCTCTTTCCCTGCATGCACATTTTGTGTTGAAATGTTGACTTTGTGTTGTGTATATATATATGTAATCTAATGAACTTTACAGCCTAATTGTAAAACACAGTTGAGAAATTTATTTTATTTTATTTTTTTTAAAGATTTTATTTATTTATTTGAGAGAGCGAGAATGAGAGAGAGTACATGAGAGGGGGGAGGGTCAGAGAGAGAAGCAGGCTCCTCGCCGAGCAGGGAGCCCGATGCGGGACTCGATCCCGGGACTCCAGGATCATGACCTGAGCCGAAGGCAGTCGCTTAACCAACTGAGCCACCCAGGCGCCCCGAGAAATTTATTTTTAAGCACAGAATGGGAAGCTCCACTAGTGGAGGACTGCTGGTCAGGATTTTTATTTATCTTATTTAGTTTTGTGACTGTCATTTTTACCCCATTTTACAAGTGAGCAAACAGGATTAGAGAAATTTAAATTACCTTTTTAGTGGCTGTAGTTAGCAGGTGGTAAGAGTTGCTATTTGGACTTGAGCTTTTCTGTTTTGAAGCCCTGTGTTCTATTACACTCTAGGATTCCTGAGCCCCTTATCAGAACTATGCACGTTTCTCTGTTTTTGTTAGTAAGGTTAATTCTCTTCTTGTTTAAAATATTGTTATAAATCCTAGCCTTATGCATTTGATTTAATGAAATAGAGAAACCATTCTTGTGGAAATCTTTCAGATTTGAGATACATACATACATATATATATGTATATATATGTACATATGTGTATATATACATATATGTGTGTGTATGTATATGTGGATATGTGAATTCCTAGCTTATTTCCTTGTCACTTTGCTTAAATTGAAATTCTGGAAAAAGTTTACTCTCTACATTTTGTTTAATCAGGAAATACTAACAGCTGATATTTATTAAGAATTACATGTCAGACCCAGTGCTGAACGCTTTATTATCTCATTTACTTTTCACATCAACCTGAGAATTATTTCTGTTTTAAAGAAAAATTTAGGGTTTAGAAGAAGTTAAACTATCTGCCCAAGGTATTATAACAAATAAATGTGGTACAGCCCCTACTATATATAATAGTCTCCTTACATAGAGGATGAGCCTTTGACAAATCATTTAGATATTTTTTTGAGAGAATTCATTTATGATGTTTTAAAGGCAGGAAGCAGTGTTAGTAATTTAAGAATTACTTGCACACATAGAAAAGGTGGTATTGCCAAATCAAGGCTTACTATATACTTGGCGGCCGGTCAGACACTCTTGGAATTACAATGAAAATGTGTAATACAGTCTGCTCTCAAGAATCTTGAGATAAGAGCTAAAAATTATTTTAAAAAATTAGGATGATAAAAGACTGAACTTTATCAAATGTTAAGATACTTACTTTTGTTATAGTAATAGCTGCTCTGTAGGTTGTAAGAAAGATTATTGTGGTCAGGAAGAGTCAAGGAAGTTGCAGGGAAGGTAGGGTATGCGCTCTCCTTTTAAGGATTTGGATATATACAGGAGAAGGGAAAGCATATACAGCAGAAAGAAGAGAGTAGCTGCTTCTTGTGTTTAGCCCTGTTAGCGTACATTGCACCACCCCCTTCCATTGGAATTGAGGACCATGTAATAATGCACATCTAGATTATGTGATGTGAAGGGGAACTAACATTTATTGAGCACTTGCAGCAGAACTTTGATTCAAAATATTTTTACTTGATAGGAAATAAAAATCCTTTACAAGAGGAGTTAAATGTTGTAAATAGGGCTTTTAAAATATTTGCAGAATGGAATGCAGTTGGATCGGATGTAGAGGAGGTATTTGGGATGAAGTTATGGAACTTGACACATAATATGAACTCACATCTTTGTTGAATGAGCGAGCAAATGAATGACGGAACAAGAATTAGCGGTATGGTTTAAAAAAAAACTGCCTGGGAAACACCCCATGCCCAGTGACTCAGAATCTCAAGGGTTGGGCCTAGGAATATAAATTTAGATGATCTTCCTAGATGATTTTTAAGCAGCCCTCTCAGCACCAGCTTTGCAGAAATTCTGAAATAGGATATTGGCAGTGGGAATAGAGCAGAAGAGAGAAATTTGGGAAAGGTTGCTTCTTGTTTGTACTTCTGCAGTTGTTTTGTATTATGGTTAGCAAGGGCTTTGTAGTCATAGCTGTTTTTGAGTTCAAGCTTTTCTAGTTGTATGACTTTGTACACTTTAAACTCTGCAGGTCACATTTTTTCCATGTGTAATTTGGAGATCATTGTATCTACCTTGTGGGTGGGGTTTTTTGGTTTGTTTCTTGTTTTTTGAGATAATGCATGAAAATGGTTAGTCACACTGCTTGACACACAGTAAAAACTTGATACATCATAATTATTACAGTTATCGGTTAGTTCTCTTTTATTGAATTGACATTTTTTAAGGACAGGAACACGGTGTCTTATGCTTATTTATTTTTCTTTTGCACTGCTTGGCCTAACACAGTGCACAGTTAGAATGTTTTGCTGATTTGAAAGATGGAGGTATTGCTAGGGCTTGGCAATTGATTTTGGTAGATTGTAGTCATCAATGAAGATTTCAGAATTTTGAGTTTGAGTGGGACAATTAAGGGAGTTGGTTTTAAGAAGCTGAGTAAAATTGTTATTTGAATTTGTTACTGAATTTGGATGATTATCATAATTGGAAATATTCTAGAGGAAGTTGAAAATACAGGAACTTCAAGAATGAAGGTGGAGATGTGGCAATCATCATTACAATTTATAAATTGAAGCTAATAAAATGATAAAGAAAAACAAAAAGATTGGATATTTTACTGTTCCTTTTAAAAATCTTGGATATGTAATTTGGCTTCTTGAGCATCACAGTGAGAAGAATGAGGGAGCACACATGGCTTGGAAGTGATGAGTGATCAGGTATGCTGACAGCCAGTCTTCTGTTTCATCCCACTTTTTAAGAGGCAGAATCCATAGGAGGAGATTTTAGCTCAGCATAGGGCTAAATTTCCCTCCACAGTGCTCCTCCTTGTCCAGTGTGCTTCCCCACCAACAGGTGGACACAGCTGAACGATCGGAGTAGGGGCAGGAGTGTGGAGTGGTTAAAATGTAGCTTCAAGCAGTATGTTTTCTGAAACCAAATTCCCCTATAATAAAGGCATTTGAATGCTTGTCTGTAATTCTATTGGAACTTGCAGGCTATTTAATGACATTACTGATCTATAATAGCCACTGGCATAAAGAGGCAAGACCAAAGCAGTTAAGTAATAATAACACTACATTAACACGCTTTATAGTTTATCAAGCACTTACAAATTCATGTATTATTAAGTAACAGCACAAGATAAGGTGATGTTATTGGATTAATGTTTAAATTTGGTTCTCCAAAATAGGATAGTGACTAATACTACTTTGTGTGCTGGTGGTTTTATATATTTATATGGACCTTTATATCATAATAAATATATAAAAGATACCTCCATAATTGATTAATACCAGAACAAAAAAACCCAAATAATATCTTAATTTTTCCAGAGGACCATTCATGTAATTTTATTTTCTTTCAAGATTTTTTTCAAAACCTTTCATAACTGTTGACTTAAACTCAAGTCATTCTTACATACTCCTTATATACTATATAGGAAAGGAACAGCCTTGAATTTGTGTGGTCTGATATATTTTCCTTTCTAACTCCTCTCTACCCCTAACACATACTTCACAAAAATATTTTCTTCATCTGTTCTGATGCTGAACATTACATCTTTAAATATTCTCTCCTTTAAGTCTTCTTGCCCATTGTGGAAATGCAATTCCCTTGGGAAGGGTGTCTTTAAGACTTTTTTTTTTTAAAGATTTTATTTATTTATTTGACAGAGAGACAGTGAGAGAGGGAACACAAGTAGGGGGAGTGGGAGAGGGAGAAGCCAGCTTCCCATGGAGCAGGGAGCCCAATGTGGGGCTTGATGCCAGGACCCTGGGATCCTGACCTGAGCTGAAGGCAGATGCTTAACGACTGAGCCACCCAGGTGCCCTTGTCTCTAAGACTTTCTCAGTTACAGTACTTAGTGTGAATGAGAGGTTGCTACAAGGAGATTGAAAGTCTTAAGATGGGGAATTAGGGTGCAGAATGCCTTACAGTTCACGGTTGGTTTTGGAACTGTGTAAAATTACAAACTGTGTCTTTAGTATTGGTCCATGATAAAACTATTGTTTGCTTGCTTAAAGTCTTAGAGCTTAGTATAATTAAATATGATGCGTTTTTCTTTAAGCATTTATTTATTTTTTATTTTTTTAAAAGATTTTATTTATTTATTTGAGAGAGAGAGAGAGAGAGAGAAACAGCGTGAGAGGGGATAGGGTCAGAGGGAGAAGCAGGCTCCCCGCTGAGCCGGGAGCCCGATGTGGGCCCAGGACTCCGGGATCATGACCTGAGCCGAAGGCAGTCGCTTAACCAACTGAGCCACCCAGGAGCCCCTCTTGAAGCATTTTTAACTTCAGTTATTTCAAGACCACAAAAATAGCATTTAATGTGTATTTGTGAAACTTACTTTAGTGAATTAAGGGAAGTGCCTAATGACTTACATAGAATTATGGAGATGAAAAAGACTGAGAAATAATTTAACCCTCTTTTATTTATAAATGAGACAGAGGTCCAGAGTTGAGAAATGTTTTTCAGGATTGCTCCTACTTATCAATTGATAGCATTGTTGAATTCTCTTAAATTTTCTTAGGAGTTCACATTTATGAGTTATAGTCGTTGGAGTTTCTTTTTGCCGGTTGAAATAACAATATATGTTTTTTATAGTTAAAGTAGTTTGGTTGAGGCCTGGTTCAATACATGCTTCAGAAATCTTTAAGCGTTTTTGTTGTAATACAAATACAAATGCATACTAGATGGCACAGATGCAAAACTAATTTTGTTTCCCATTATACCGTATTTTTTTTTAAAGATTTTATTTATTTGACAGACAGCGAGAGAGGGAACACAAGCAGGGGGAGTGGGAGAGGGAGAAGCAGGCTTCCCGCTGAGCAGAGAGCCTGACTTGGGGCTTGATCCTAGGACCCTGGGATCATGACCTGAGCCAAACGCAGACGCTTAACTATCTGAGCCACCCAGGTGCCCCCCCATCATAACATTTTAACACAAATTCAGAAACTGTTTTCATAAAATGAATGCCTTTTTAAAGGAAATACGCTTTTTTATTGTTTCAGGCATTTAAATTTTAGAAGTACTTAATTTAGTTTTTGGATTTCAGTTATTTAAAATGTTACGTGGGATGTGTACAAATCAGCCTTTCAGAGAGCCCTTTAGGAGTTATGTTTTTGAGATAATTATTTATAACCTTTTCAGAAACCCTATGAAGTGTAGGTACTGTGATATAATAACTATCTTAAAGGTGAGGAAACTGAGGTATAGAGAACTTAAGTAACTTGCTCAAGTAAATGTAGCTACAGTTAAGTAGTAGATCTAGCATCGAGCCCTCAGGCAGTCTGGTTCCAGAGCCCACTGTTAATACTAGGCAGTCTGGTTCCAGAGCCCACTGTTAATACTGCCTTCAGTTGGGGTATAGTCAGTATCGGTGGTTAAATTGTTAACCTAGTCTTTGAAGAGTATTAAAATTTAAACATACGTTTTTTAAAAAAAAAAATGTTTTTAGAACTGTTAATTTTTAGTACAAATATGAGATATATAGGGAAGTCTTAGTGACTAATTCATTGATTTGATTAACCCAAAACACAAGCAAGTTAATCGACATAGAATTATTTATTAACTGCAGGGACAGGCATTATATGAAACATGATAAAGCTGACAATTGCTGGTTAATTCAAGACAGCTTAACTAAGGAAGTGATGTTTAATTACATATAACTTCAGAATAAAGGTATACATATTTCTGAAGCTGCAGTTTGAATAATTGATGCCATACAAAAGTTATTTCTCTCATTAATGCCTGCATTAAAAAAACAAATGAAATAGTCGAACTTAAGAATATAGGATTATAAAAAAGAAACTTTTTATTAGACTCAGAGTACTTAATGTTTGGTATTTGAATCTGAAAATAGTGAATATATAGATTGAGAGAAACACATGGGTTGCCAGAAAGTAACTTTTTTTTTCCTAAAATAGAATTAAAGAGATTGTTATCTTCTGGAGTTTAGGATGAATTTTGATGCATTTTATCTAAAAAGTACACAGTTTTAGTAGAAGCTTATGTTTCCTGTTTGAAAGTATGTATTTTAAAATTTTGCTTCATATTAATCAAAATGGTAGAGGTAATAGAGCAAAGGAAAGAGGCCTTTTTTTTCTTTTCTTGATTAACCTGTTTTTCAGATAATGGACTAGTTGAGCATTTTATTGCTTCCAAAATGCATTTCGAAGGGGCCTGCTTTACTTGTTTCAAGTTGCCTTGTTGTCAGGAAAGTTATTTTAAAAGTAAAACAAAACTTTTTTTTTTTTTAGTAGTGAAACAGGATTTAAATTGATAGGAAGATTCTGAGAAGTAGAAATGAGAGAAATGTAATGTGGTTATATCAGTGAGAAATCTTGGATGCAAACAACAAAATAACTAGTTAATGTGAGCCAAAAAAGTAATAATTGTGAAAGGGTATGTAAGTGTAGATCACAAAATTGATGGGAAGGCTGGAGAACCAGGCTCAGAAAAGCAGAGAAAAGGAGAGACCAGGCAGCGAGAGTCTGCTATCAAAGTCATGTTGCGGGAATTCGGCAGGATGCTGGCAACTAGATACTAGCAATATAAATTATAAAACATCTCTTCATCTTGTAGTTATTCGGTCAAGATTCAAAGTTCTGACCTGAGCTCAGATTGGTTAGATAGATATCAATCATGTGATGTGTAGTAGGTGGCAGGAGTAGAATGTATCAGTATCGGGTCCTGATTCTATAAAGGGATGTGAGGTTTTGTGACCTGCAAAGCCTTAATCCTTGGTGGATTCATCAGAATAGGAGTAGGGATTTGATGCTGGCGGAAAAAGTAAGTGTCTACTATTGGGAGAAAGATGAGGAGGGGAAGTTTGTTGTCCATTTTTCTTTATGTTGCCTTAAATTCCTCATTTCATTTTGATAACTACATGATCCTTTTTAATAATTAGGAGTTTGAATGAACATTCTTTCCAAAAGTGCAAAAACCGAGTGAGTTTCACACAGTGTTCATTCTAAATGTGTGAATCAAGAACAGTTTTTTAAAGGAATAATTAATGATGGTGTGAATAATACTGGATTTTTCATTAGAACAGAGGTGTAACAGTCTAGTAATTTTGGGATTATGGGATATTTTGGAAAGTAGGACCAACTTGATAAATGCAGTGATACGATAGGCCATTTATTTAAGCCTTTTTTTTTTAGAATAGTAAACCTGAATTATAATTAAGAGAATTTGAACTGCCCTATTTTTTTCTTTTTCAGAGATAATGGGCCGTATATATTTATTTATATACAACAAAAAAACTAGGAAGTAGGAAATAGCTTTTACATCTATTTTGTTGATAGTTGGAAGAATTGTTTTTCAGTAACGCTAGTGAGCATCTGTGCAAATGCATACTTTTGCAGTACTTGTGTTATAGGGAATATAAGGATGATTAGGAAATGATGCCTGCCTTTAGGAAGCTTACATGTACATAATAATAACAATATGGTAAATGCTCTGCCAGGTATAAATGAAACTTTTTTGGAATCATAGGTGAAGGAAAATTTACTTTTTCCAGGGAAGATGTAAAAAGGCTTCCTGGTAGAGATAATAACTGAAGTAGGCCTTTAAGGATGAATAAAGTACTGATAGGCAGGAATAAGACTAGTGTACAAGGTAAGAGAACAGTGGTAGGAAACAAAGTGAGGTGGAAAAGTATAGGTTGAATTTGGATATATTAGGTTTGGTATGGTACAAGGAAATAGTGATGTTTAATATGGTACAGAGAAGTAGTGAAATACTCGATATGGTACAGGAAAGTAGTGAAAGTGTCTAAGGTATGATAGGTGCTCAGTAAGTGCTTCTTGAGTTGAATGAAAGAGATATGTTGGAGCTGGATTATGGAGGTCTGAAAGTCCTTGAATTCTGCACTGCTTTGGTATTTATATTGTAGGTAGTACGAAGCCATAATCTATCATAAACCAAGTTTATGAGAATAGGAAGTATATTTGGTGACTTCATTATGGTGATTTATGGTGATAAAAATAATAACTAACAGTTATATAGTACATACTGTGTGCCAGGCACTGTTCTAATTGCTTTATATGTATTAATTCATTTGCTACCTAATCCTATAAGGTAGGTAGTTACTCTCTTTTAAAGATGAAACTGACACAGAAAGAATAAGTGGGGAAGATCCCATAGTTAGCATGACAAACTATACTGTTAGTTTTCTCTGGTTTTATTTTGGAAGTAACCACTCATATTTAAAGGAGACCGTACAAAAGACGTTGACTTTGGGAGCTGATAGGTATTTGAGTTCATTTCTAGCTTTAGTATTTTTTTTTTTTTTAAGATTTTTTATTTATTTATTTGACAGAGAGATAGCGAGAGCAGGAACACAGGCAGGGGGAGTCGGAGAGGGAGAAGCAGGCTTCCCACGGAGCAGGGAGCCCAATGTGGGGCTCAATCCCAGGACCCTGGGACCATGACCTGAGCTGAAGGCAGATGCTTAACGGCTGAGCCACCCAGGCGCCCTTAGCTTTAGTATTTCTTTGCAGTGGTTTCTTCTTCTGTGAGGTGCAGTTTCCCCAGTATGGAAACAGATCCATTTTGCATGGTTTTGATAGCGATTAGGGATACTATAAAGCACATAGCAAAATAATTGACATACAGTAACAATGGCAGCTATAGTTAAAATTGCTGTAAGAAGGTATTGCAAATCAGTGAGATCATATGATAATTGTCTTTCTCTGATTGACTTATTTCGCTTAGCATAATACCCTCTAGTTCCATCCATGTCATTGCAAATAGCAAGATTTCATTTTTTTTGATGGCTGGGTAATATTTCATTTTGTGTATATATATACCACATTGATAGGAGGAATTTAAGAAACAAGGCTGAGGATCATAGGGGAAGAGAGGAAAAAATGAAACAAGATGAAACCAGAGAGGGAGACAAACCATAAGAGACTCTTAATCTTAGGAAACAAACTGAGGGTTCCTGGAGGGGAGGAGGTGGGGACGGGGTGGCTGGGTGACAGACATGGGGAGGGGTATGTGTTATGGTGAGTGCTGGGTGTTGTGTAAGACTGATGAATCACACACCTGTACCCCTGAACCAAATAATACATTATATGTTAATTAAAAAAAAACCAAAACAACAACAGCAAAACCCCAAATAAAGTCATTAGAAGGCTTAAAAACAACAACAACAACAACAACAAGAAACTAGAAACAATCTAGATGTCCTTTAACTTGTTTAACAAACTGGTACATACACCATGGAATAATACTTAGCAATAAAAAGGAATGAACTGTTGATATATGTGGGGAAAAAAAAAAAGGTATTGCAAGTAATCAACTACTTATTTCACCACTGGAATTCTCAGTTCTATGCTGAATACTATGGTACATACAGAAAGCCATGGTATGATTTTATTCTTTAGGCTTACAGTTTAGTTCCAGAGATGAAACTAATGTATGTGAAATAACTAAAGATGGTATATTAGTAGTTAATTGGGGAGATTAATAAAGGCTGTAGTTTTTGGGAGGATGGTTTATGAAGGAGCTGAACTTGCTCAAATTCTTGGAAAAAGTCGACTAAGTAGGTTATGATAGATGGAAGGGAAGGGAAGCTTTGTTATTGGAAGCTAAATTGGAAGCTTTATGATGGTAGGATGCCTTTTTTGTTCACTCTCTCCAAGTTATGGCCTCGTGCATAGTATTTAATAATGCTCAGTAAATATTTTATTGATGAAGGCAAGTCAGGCAGGAGTTTCAAAATATTTGAGGGAGGGATCAGTTAGGAGATTGCCCTACTTGGAGTTGACCCTGTTTGGAGCTGTGGGACAGCAGGTAGTTAATTTTATTTATATCTTAACTTATTCGGAAGGATTTTAAATGGGAAACAATGGTTTAGAATTGATTTGATTGGCAGTAGATTGTGTAGATCATTAAGCAGAAGATTGATAAAAGTTAAACTTAACTCAGTATCAGTCTGAGTCTTGTATTCTATTTTTAATAGCTCTGTTGAGATATGATTCACGTACGTAAAATTTACTTTTTTAAAGTGTATAATTGAGTTATTCACAAGTTTGTGTAACCATCTCCACAGTCAACTTTAGAATATTTTCATCACCCCAGAAAGTACGTCATACGCATTAACAGTCAAACTTTCCATTCTCCTTTCCTTCAACCCTCTGGAGTTACTAATTTCTTTCCTGTCTTTATGGATTTGCCTGTCGTGGTCATTTCATGTAAGTGGAAATCTACATCTTTAAGTGGTGGATAGTTGGACTGGTGTACTAGCAAAGAGGTTGGGAAAACATTGCTAAGTCTTAGAATAATTATAGGGATGGGTAGAGAAATAAAAGGAGGCTCATGGATAAAGGAAAAGGATCTGGGGTGGGGAGAATTTACTGAATACTTAGTGCCATCTACTGTTACCTTTTTTAATCCTCATGGCAGTCTTGTGAATTCAGTTTTATTCCTTATGAATTAGGAATAAAGTCTATGATCATAGGATAGTAAATGGTGGAACAGACATTTCACTCATGACTTTTTGATTCTAAGGTCCATATTTTTTCTTCCCCACTAGTGAAAAGGAGTTAGATTTTAAGTTTTAGATCTAAAAGGACTGGGAGAATTCCATTTCTGTTAAACACAAAGGAGTCCACTTTCTTCCACTCAACAGTTTTATCAGTTTTTTTGTGTGTCACGTTAAACATTGACTTTAATGTAATGAGAGGAACATTGGAGGGCATTGGAAATGCTTTTCAAATAATTGCTAATTATCTTTATAGCCAATATTCCCTGTGAATTAGCCACTGCATTCTTGTCCTAAAAGTTCCTAACACTAGAAGTACAAAGAATACTATAGCTAAGCTGAGAATTGAGGTATTACAGAAGTTAAGCAGTGGGTTTCATTTGTAGACCTCCATTTTCTTTTAAAATTTGATATTTATCCTTAGTATATACTTTATTTTTATGATACAGTAAAGGTGGAAGCTGGTCATATTGAGATAGAATTCTTTCAACTTTAAATTGGTGGTTAATACTCAGAAATTTTGGAAAATGGGTTGCACTATATCATTAATGTTCTTTCTATCCTAAAGTTTGAGGGTCTTATATTCATTTTGTTATATGGTTTAAGATTGTGGAAACATGGAAAGTTAAAATTCTAGTGCTCTTTCTCCCTAGCATAGGCTGTAGATTATTAACTGGATTTAGTGTGGTAACCTCAATACATGTTTGTTTTTTTCTGGAATGATTTTTTATCATAGCTTTTTTTTCTAGTTCATTTTGAACTGTATTTTTTTTTTTTTTAAGATTTTGTTTCTGTTTAGTGGTTCAGTATCAGTAACATATTGGAATCTTCAAATAGCTTTTTGCTGTGAGATGATTTTCAAAGCAAAAAGAAATATGAACCATTGTATTAAGTTAAAGTACTCTTTGTCAACCATATTGCTTTTAATAAGTAAAATTTGAATTTGCAGAATTAAAAATAATATCTAACAATTAAAAATAATATCCATGCTAATATTTTTTAACAAGCATAACTGGTTTTACTACTTGAACATATTTTTTCTTAAACGGATTCTTTTCTTTTAGAAAAGTACAGTGAATAATAGGACAGATACTCCTGTTTATCAGAATTATTGCCTGCTAGCATTTTATTATATTTGTTTCATTTCTTTTTAAGAGTGAGAGTGCATTACTGATGACTATTACCATTCCCAAATCTACTTTCCCCTACCCCAGAGGCAGTTAGGACCATGATAGACCAACCATTTCTTACATAAAACTCGTTTGTTTTTTGCCATTCATTCATTACTCCCAGTGCAGGTCATCCCTCTTTTGTAACTTCGTTACACTGTAACTTCATTACATTTCCACTACTGTTCTTCTAGTCACTGAGCCTTTGATAACTTCAAAAGTGCTTTTTGAA
The DNA here is from genome assembly GCF_002201575.2 of Neomonachus schauinslandi. Taxonomy (NCBI): domain Eukaryota; kingdom Metazoa; phylum Chordata; class Mammalia; order Carnivora; family Phocidae; genus Neomonachus; species Neomonachus schauinslandi. The sequence continues at coordinate 97,205,273 of NC_058405.1, read as the reverse complement.
TTCTCTACTCTGTTTCTTGCTCTAAGCCATTTCCAATTCCTTTTCCCTCCTTGCTGGCCCAAATCAGCATTGGAGATTTTTTTCATTGTTGTATAGTTCAGGGAGAGTTTTTGTAAATTTAACTTGCTGCCTTGGGTCACAAAGGAAAATTTTGGTTTAGTTTTCCAAAATACTATATTGTGCTAGCTTCGCCTTTTTCATTTTATGGTCTCTTTTTAAAAACCATTTAGAAAATGACAATTTCTTTTTAAATACAGGAAAGTGTAGAGAAGTAAAGTAGATTCATAATTTGACTGCCCAGATAACCCAGTGACGGGTTTTAAATCAAAGTAATACATATGCAAGTTCATGCATGAATTATTTCTGGGATATGTAAGTGATTTACTCTTGGAATGGCAACTGGGTGGCTAGGGGATATAGGCATGGTTGGAAACTTAACATTAATATTTTTTCAGTATTATTAAAATTTTAATGATGGGCAAATGTTATCAGTTTAAAAGTTCTTGTACTTAAAAAAAGTAATGTATGTGTATGGTTAGATCATTTAAGACAGAATAGTGTATATTTAGAAAACAAAATTCTCCCTTCTCTCCATCCTGCTGCCTGGAGACAATCACAATTTACAGCTGCTTTTGTAGAGTTCCAGAAGGAAAAAATGTATGCATATTCTAGCATTCTATAATAGAATTGTTCTTGATGTGTAATTAATTGTATTTTTACTCTGCATGTAAATGTAAATTTCTGTTTACAATTGACATCAAAAAGAGATACCACATGAAAGTATCTTTGAGATTTCAGGGTATTCACAAAGTGTAATTTCCCTGTTTAGAATTGACATTAAAAAGGACTAGGTTTGAAGTATTCTTAAGATAGTGCAAGGTAACAAGTGCAAGGTAACAAAGTGTACTTTAAGCAATAATAAAAGTACACACACATGAACACACATAAGTACACACCATTTATTAAAGAATGGCAAGTTGGAAGGCATTAAGACTCTACTAATTTTGCTTAGGAATCATACTATGAAAATTGAATGTATCCAAAAGGAATGATGAAAATGGAAGATTTGAAAAGGGCCTGCGAGGAAATGAAGGATTGGGGTGAAATAAAACAAAAACAATAATGGAAAGAAGGATGAGCATTTATTTTATGTAAGTGCTAGGATTTATGTGTTCTGTTCGTAACTATAATTATCAAGATTTATAAGAGTAATTCCGTCTACTTTAGATATTACAGTGTGTTTTGCAGGGGTTGAGGGATATGAAAGTCAAGTGGGTATTTAGAGGAGTCTGGGGAGGTAAGTAGGCATCAGACCATAGCATGTTGAGGAGTGGTCTTCAGACTAGTGAAATTAATTGAGATGTTCTAAAAAAGCAGGGGCTTGATTTTTCAACTGTTAAACCAAGCTTGGATTCTTAGGCTAAGGCTCACTTAGTTATGGTATATATATACCCTTTTTGCATATTGTATTCGTTTTGTTAAGGATTTTTGCATCTGTATTCATGATGGATATTGGCCTGCCATTTTCTTTATTTGAAATGTCTGTCTCTGATTTTGGTATTAGAATTGTGCTATCCTCATGAAAGGGTTTGGGATGAGTTTTTTCCTCTTTCCTGAAAGAGCTTATGTAAAATGATTATTTCTTCCTTAAATGAGTGATAGAATTTACCAGTGAAACCTGGGCCTGCAGTTTCCTTTTTGGAAAGGTCACTGATAATTTCTTTAATAACTATGGGCTTATTCAAATAGATTTTTTGTTTCATCTTGTGTTGATTTTGGTAAATTGTATCTTTGAAGGAATTTGTTCATTACATCTTGAGTTTATTATGATGGCATGGTTGTTTATAATATTTTTTCTTACCATTTTCATGTCTATATGATCTGTAGTGTTAACCAGCTTCCCACTCCTTTTGTTGGCAATTTCCATGTTATTTTTTCGTGATCAGCCTATCTTTTCATGGTACCATCTTTTTCTTGTTAATTTTCTCTATTTCCTATTAACTTGATTTCTGCCATCCTGTTTATTGTTTATTGTTTATTTCTATTTATTTTTGGTTTACTTTGCTTTCCTTTTTCTAACTTTTTAAGGTGGAATCTTAGGTCACTGATTTTAGACCTTTCAGTTTTTTCCAACATAAGCACTGAAACTTGGAATTTTCCTTTTAAGCACTATTTTAACTGCATCCCACACATTTTGATGTTAAAATTTTTATTTTCACTGTTAATCAGCTTGAAATAATTTCCCTTGCAGTTTTTTCTTTGAGTCATGGATTATAGTTAGAAGTGTTTAATTTTCAGATGTTTGGGGTTTATTTAGGTATCTTTTTATTGTTGGTTTCTAACTTAATTCCTTTTTAGTCAGAGAACATTGTATTTATGATTTTAATCTTTTACATTTATTGAGATTTGTTTTATGGCTTAGCATATGGTCTAGGTCAGAGATTGGCAGACTTCTCTGTAAAAGACCAAATAGTAAGTATTCTAGGCTTTGTGGGCCACATATGGTCTTTGTTTTATGCTAGTGGGCCAGGCATGGTCTCTGCTGCTGCTTTCCTCTCCTCCCTTTTGTTTTCACTTCTCTTCCTTCCCCCAAAAACGCAAAAAAAAAAAAAAAAAGTAAAAGCCATTTTAAATTCACTGGTGATACCAAAACAGAGGCTTTTTGTTTTATTTTATTTTTGGGCCATAATTTGCCCATCCATGGTCCAAATGAAGGTACCATGTGTACTTAGTAAGAATTCATATTCTGCATTTCTTGAGTATATTCTGTAAGTATCAGTTAGATCAAAATGGTTATTAACGTTGATCCTCTATGCTTTTACTGATTTTCGGTGTGTGTATTTATCATTTTATCCATTAACTGAGATACTGTAAGAGTTGAATTATCTCAGCATTTAATTATGATACATTTGAAGTATGTTGAAACTTATGTTAATAGGCACATACACATTTAAGACTGTTATGTCTTGATGAATTTATCCTTTATATTATTATAAAGTTACTCCATCTCTGGTATTTACTCTTTTTCTTACAGAGTAGTTTTATTTGATATTAATATAGCCACTCCAGCATTCTTAGGCTTGCTTTTTGCTATCCATCCATCATTTTTCATTCTCCATCTTTATATTTAAAGTGCATATCATGCAGACAACATATAGTTGGGGCTTGGTTTATGATTATTTTTAAATCAATGCTTCTTTGAATTGGAGAGTTTTGTCTCTTTTAATGTAATAATGGCTATGGTTGGACTTAGGTGTACTGTTTTGTTTATTTTTAAAAAATTGTTGTCCCTGTTGTTCTTTCCTCTTTCCTTCCTTCTTTTGAATTATTTGAATATTTTTTGGAATTCCATTTTAATTTACCTTTGGCTTTTTAACCATAGCTCTTGGCATTTTTTAATGATTGCTTTAGGGACTATAATACACATCTTTAAGAAAAGTTGCTACTCACAGTTTCTTTAGAGTTAATTTAAAACTTCAGAAGTGCAGAGTAGAGACCTTGCATCTCAGGAAGTCTATTAACTCCCCTGCCTGCTGCTTCCCATGCCAGTGCTTCCCACTGTCCTTTTATGTTGTAGTTGTCATAGATATTACTTCTACATACAGTATAACCCCACAAGATATGATTTTTGCTGTAGTTATAGGTATGTTCAAAAAACTAAATGTAAAAAAAGTCTTTTTACATTTATGTGTTTACTGTTTCTGATGTTCTTTATTAATGCCTCACTGTCCCACTGGTATCATTTTCCCTCAGCATGAAGAACTTTAGTCCAGGTTTGATGGCAGTGAGTTTCTTTTGTTTGAAAATGTCTTTATTTCACTTTCATTTTTGAAGGATATTTTGGTTCATATAGATTTTTGGGTTCACTGTTGTCCTACCCTCTTCAGACTTTAAAAATGTTTTTCCACTGTCTTCTGGGCTTCGTAGTTTCTCATAAGGTGGTAGTAATTTGAATTTTTGTTTCCTGTTAATGGACCTTTTTCCTCCGGCTGCTTTCAATATTTTTTCTTTATCTTTGATTTTTAGTTTGACTATGATGTGCCTAAGCATGGTTGCTTTGTGTTTATACTACTCTGGTTTTTTTTTTTTTCAGCCTTTTAGATCTATAAATTGCTGTCTTTCACTAAATTGGTAAAGTTTTCTGTCATTTATTCCTTCAAAAAGTGTTAACTGCCCTGTGTCTTCTCTGTCTGGGACTTCAGTATATCACCTTTTTCATATTGTCTCCCAAGTTTCTGAGGCTCTATTCTTTTTTCTTCATGTTTCTTTTTTTAACCACCACCCCCCTCCTTTTTCAGATTAGAAATTTCTGCTGATCTGCCTTCAGGTTCACTGATTATTTCCTCTGTTACCTATGTTCTGTTGTTTAGCTCATCTGGTGATTTTGTCTATCTGGTATTGCATTGTTCAGTTCTAGAATTCCATTTGTTCTTTATATAGTTTTAGAGTTTCTGGTGATGTTTACTATGTTACTAGTCATTACAAGTACACTTTTCTTTATTTCATTGTCATAGTTATAGCTTCTTTCCAGTCCTTATCTGATAATTCCAACATTTGGGTTATTTTGTCTTCTGTTGAATACTTTCCCTTGGAGAATGGGTTACATTTTTAAATTCCTCATGTGTGGAGTAATTTTGGTTTATATGAAGAAATCACCCTTGTTTATCTCTTTTCTTGTTGATGAACATGTTTTGCTTACACTTTTGGGCCATTATGAATAATGCTGTTTTGAACAAATGTGTACACATTTTTGTGTGGACATGTGTTTTTATTTTGGGGGGGTATGTACTAGAAGTAGAATTGCTGGGTCATATGGTAAGTGAATGTTCAAGTGTTTTCCAAAATAACCGTATCATTTTGCATTCCAACTATGAATGTATGAATGTTACCTCAGTGTACTTTTAATCTGCATTTTTTTAACTGCAAGGAGTTGAGCCCCTTTTCATTTATAGCCATTTCTACTTCTTTTTCTTCAAATGGATACTGTCTTTTACCTTTCCTTCTTCCTTCCCTCCTTTCCTCTTTATTTCTTTCCCTTATCATCACCTTCTGGGTATCCTATATATATTAAGGAGATTAATTCTTTGTCTTTGAGTACAATTTTTCTCTGTTGGTTATTTTTCTTTTGGCTACTTTTGGTATGTTTTGTGAAGAAGTTTTTAATTTTTGCATAGTTGAAATATCAATCTTTTTTAGTGTCTTTTTTTTTTTAAAGATTTTTTATTTATTTATTTATTTATTTGCGAGAGAGAGAGAATGAGAGACAGAGAGCACGAGAGGGAGGAGGGTCAGAGGGAGAAGGAGACTCCCTGCTGAGCAGGGAGCCCGATGCGGGACTCTATCCAGGGACTCCAGGATCATGACCTGAGCCGAAGGCAGTCGCTTAACCGACTGAGCCACCCAGGCGCCCCCTAGTGTCTGGTTTTTAAATTATAGTTAGAAAGCCTCTTCTACTCCAGGGCTACAAAGAAATTATCCTGTATTTTAAACTTATGGTTTAATTTTTCTTCCCTTTTAATCTTTGATGCATTTAGATTTATATTACTTCAGCATGTATGGTATAGTATGTACCCAATTTAATTTTTTTCCAGGTAGCTACAAAGTATAGGTTTTTTAAAAAAATTGTGGTAAAATAACATAACATGAGAACATTGTTAAGTGTATAGTTTAGTGGCATTGAATATATTCACATTGTTGTGCAACTGTCACCTCCATCTTAACTTTTTCATCTTTTCAAACTGGAACTTCCAAACTGACTGGTATGTCCTACTTACTGTCTAAAAATTTGACTAGGTACCTTATATAAGTGGAATTATACAATATTTGACCTTTTGTGATTGGCTTATTTCACTTAGCACGATGTTCTCAAGGTTCATCCATATTGTAGCATGTGTCAGAATTTCCTTCCTTTTTAAGGCTAGTATTCTACTGTATGTATTTACCACATTTTGTTTATCCTTTCACCTGACAATGGACACTTAAGTTGCTTCCTCCTTTTGGCTTGTATGCACAATATTGCTGTGAACACTGGTCTTCAAGCCCCCTGCTTTTTCTTTTGGGCATATACCCAGAAATGGCATTGTTGGATCCCATGGTAATTCTGTGAAGAATTATCATATTGTTTTCCACAGCAACTGTACCATTTACCTTACTACCAGGAATGTGCAAGGGTTCCAGTGTCTCCACAGTCTAACCAACATTTGTCCTTTTCTTTTCCCTCCCTTTCCTTTCCTTTCCTGTCCTTTCCTTTCCTTTCCTTAATAGCCAATCTAATGGGTATGAACTGGCATTTAATTTGGTTTTGATTTGTATTTCCTTAGTTATTAATGATGTTGAGCATCTTTTCATGTGTGTATTGGCTTTTTGTATATCTCTTTTTTGGAGAAATACCTATTCAAGTGCTTTGCTCATTTTTTAATTGTATTTGTTTATTTTGTGGTTGAGTTGTAGGAGTACTTTATATATTCTGGATATTAACTCTATCAGATAAAGATCTTCATTTAAAAATGAGTTCGCATCTGGATAAACCCATTGTAAGTTGGAAGTATCCTATGTCAAAAATGTATTTAATACATCTAATCTAGCAAACATCATAGCTTAGCCTAGCCTACTTTAAATATGCTCAAAACCTTACATTAGTCTACATTTGGACAAAAGCATCTAACAGAAAGTCTATTTTATAATAAGGTAATATGTAATTTATTGACTGCTTGTACTGCTAGTAAAAAACAGAATGGTTGTTTGGGTACAGAGTGATTGTAAGTGTATTGGTTGTTTATTATGATCGCGTGGCTGACTGGGAGCTGAGGCTCACTGCTGTTGCCCAGCATCACCAGATGTATCATACTGCATATTGCTAGCCCAGGAGAAGATGAAAATTAAAAATTCAAAGTACAGTTTCTCCTGAGTGCATATCACTTTTGCACCATTGTAAAGTCAAAAAATTTTGAGGTGAATCATTCTAAGTTGGGAACTGTGTGTATATGATTTGCAGATGTTTTCTTACATTCCATGGGTGCCTTTGCGCTCTGCTGATGGTGTCCTGTGGTGCAGATTATGATGGTGTCTGATTTATTTTTTTGTTATTGCCTGTGCTTTTAGCATCACATTCAAGAAATCATTGCTAAATCCAGTGTCATGAAGTTATTTGTCTATGCTGTTATGAATGTAGTGAAAATGATTAAATGTTTCCATATAGTTGATATGCTGTAGGTAGCTATTTTTGTCTTTTTGGGAAGAGCACATTTATTTTGATTATGTATTGACCGTTCTGTATTATGTTCATTAGATTCTTCTTTTGGTGTTTATTCTGAAAGTAATTTATTGATGAATATGCTCAGCCTAGGGAATTTGATTTCGACCAGGGATGGAATGTTGATTAATTTGGTGAACTTGATACATGAAGGTTTCCTTAAGGGAATTTCTTCTGTAATATGGTTTCTATTTCAAATATATTACTGCCGCATTTGGGAGATGGTATTTATGCACATGAAATTAACAATATAGGCTTGTATAGTGAGTGGTTGTTGAAAAAGAGTTTATTGAATGACTAATAGTTAAAATGATCAGGAAGGACTTCATGAAGGAGTCCTAAGTTGTGGTGGGAGCATTTTGAGAGGGTGCAATGTAAGCACAGATAACATGCGATGGGAAATTGCAAGTTATGTAGGGGAAAATGAGTAACAAGTGCAGTGTATTTTGAGCTGAGTTCATGGAAGCAAATGATGGGAGACACTTAAAAACTTTAATTGTGGCTTATTGTGAAGTACTGTAATATTCAGCTGAAGGAATCAGAATCATGTAATATATTTTTTTTTATCTGAAAGGGACTTTAGGAATTACAATGAATTAATCATTTTATAGAAATGGGAACAAGTTTGTACTTAATTTTGTGGGCAGTACAGCTTCATTTGAAGATTTTTGAATTAGGCAATGATTTTTAGGGTGATTATTCTTTGTAGGGGTCATAGAATTGGAAGTAAGGTATTCTCTTCTGTTAGGGCATTGCATATAATGACTGGAACTGCTTGGTGACTAATGGCAAAAAAAGTGGAGGGATTAGATGAAGGAATAATTAGGTATTAATCCTTTCACTAAGTGTTAAGAGAGTAGACTTTTAGAGTGTTGTGGCTCAGACAGTTTTAGAGTGTCTTGTTTTTTATGTCTTTATTGTAGTAAGACGTAAGTCAGTTCCGTTTGTCTCCTGTAGGGGCAAAGTATACTGTTGGAAGGATAGAAAAGTTTTCATAGAGTGGCAGTAATACTTAACTTGAATTTTGTAGGATGGGTAAGAGTTTAGCAGCTGCATTCAGTGTTGAAAGGGGAGCATCTCCTGTAGTTGGAACAGTGTTAATAGTGGTTCCGTGGCATGAAATGAGTTGGTCTGTCCAGAAACTGTTAGCAGTTTTATGGCTAGGGAGACTGGTGTAGTGGTGTGTCAGGGCTGCTGGGAAAGGTGGTCAAGAGGCAAATATTAAAGGAGCTCTTTTCTATGCCTTGCAAAGAAGTTTTGTTTGTTGGTTTTTTTAAACGTGGACAGTGGGGAATCTTGGAAGAGGTTTAGTCAGAGCATATCCTATTTGGATCAGTTTATGTTTTCTACTTATTTTTAGTGATTTAGCATATTTGGCACTCTAAGTTCTTGAACTTAGTTTTGGGACTAAAATATCCCCCAGAGAGAGCTTTTTTTCCCCTCCTCCTTATATTAGGGGGGGAAAAAAAAAGTTCTGCAGATATTATTAGAATCCAAGAATTTCACAGCAATTTACCTGCCTGCTCTTTAGCAGTGAGTTTGAAAATGGAATAATATAAAATGTGACTTTCTCTTTAAAGCCTGCTCATAGTTAATAGGTTTTCATGCATAGCCACAGAAAAAGTCCAGCTGTCTCCTATGTAGCCCACAACATGCCGCTTATCAAAGCTCAGTTTTTATAGTTCCTAATCATCGTTACCATTATTTTCCTATTTTAAGATTATAGGCTGAATCCACTGTGGCAAAACATTTAAAAATTACAGTTATTTTGAATAGTAATGCATTCAAATGGTATGAGAAATATTTAATAAAAAATCTCCTTATCACTCCTGCCTGTCACCTACCCAGTTCATTCCCTGGAGACAAGCAAAATTAGTGTTGCTTTATATTCTTCCAGAGATATTCTGTGCCTGTACAATCAAATATATTTCATATGTTCTTACCGCTCTTCCTTACTTTTGTACAAATATAGCATACTTAAAACATTGTTCTGTCTCTTGCTTTGTTCGATTAACAATACATTTTGGAGATTGTTCCATATTAGTCCATAAAAAGCTTCTTCAACCTTTTTTAATAGCTGCATAACATTTTAGCATATTTAACTAGTTTCTCATTTCATGTTTATTTTTAGTCTCTTGCTGTTATAAGCAAGATTGTAGCAAATGGTCTTGTTATATGTTATTTCAGGTATGTATGAGTATCCCTGTAGGATCAGTTTGTAGAAGTAGAATTTCTTGTTAAAAGCTGTGGGTATAATTTTGGTATAGCTTTGGAAAGTAGGGATGTTTAAATGCAAACCTATAGAATTTTGTATATTTACTCACAGTGGAATCTCACTTCATAACAAATGGACATCTGAGAAATAAGTTCATAATCGCTAAGATATTAGTGAAATCGTCATAATTCTCCTTTTCGTTTTGCAGGTATACAAAACTAGGATATGCTGGAAACACAGAACCACAGTTTATCATTCCTTCCTGTAAGTATTCTTTTAAGTCACAAATAAGCTGTTTTAAAGATCTTTTTCGTAATACAGTAAAAGTTAATTGTTTCTGACACTGTATAAGATTTAGTCCTTTAGAAACATGGTTTGCTAAGTGTGACCTCATTTCCACACCTCTCACCATTCATGTTAGCTCTTTAGTTCTTTGTTTACCAAATCTACCAAATGTCTCTTTTTAAAGACAAAAATAAATGAGCTGATAAGTAAACAATTTTTTGCTTTGAGGATATTGCTGTTAACAGTGCATGGATGTAAATATTAAGTAGTGCATCCTCCATCACATACATATGCAGACTCTTCTTTGGTGTGTGGACGTGATTACCATTTGCCAGGCTTAGGCTTATTGACATCCCTGATGAGAGTCCATGTTTCAAAAGAAGGATGGCATCTCATTTTTAGAGATGTTGACTTTAGCTGTTTTTTAGTATCTTATAACCATACTTAAGTTGTTTTTGTTCTGTCCTCTTGTTAACTTCATTCTGGCCTGGCCATTGACTTTCAGTAGTTTGTCAGTAGTTTTTAGAAATACTCTCACACTTGGTTTGTTAGTGTTCTCATTTGTTAGCATGGATTATGTATCTGGTTCTTGATGGACATACTTTTGGACTTTTGACTTTCAAACAGTTTACCTTTCATACATTATATAGTAGTACTTCTGATCTACTTGTCCTACTGCCATATGAAGACTTGAAATTATCAGACGAAAAACGTTTGGAGCCATTGCTTGGTGATGCTGACTCCTAGAGTGTCACCAGTTTTACACAGGAGTTTATGTGACTGAATATTTTTGTGTATTGTATTCTTCTTAATTTATGAAAATAAGGAAATGGAAAAAACATGTAGGGATAGTAGTGAAAATAGCTTAGGTTTCAAATCAGTGAAGTTGAGAGCAAGGTAGAAATTACTGGGCTTGTCAAAAAAAGACCCTATTTCCAAATAAGGTCACATTCTGAGGTACTGGGGGTTTGGACTTCAGCATACCTTTTGGGAAGACAGTTCAACCCATAAAATGCCAATTTTGTTATTTCATAATTTATAATCTTTTACAAGGTTATGTTGTGATTAAACATTTATTTCATGAGATTACTGATGTTTTATGTTCTTAAGTGTCTGTGTTGTCTTTGTTGAAGACCCATATAATCTTGATCTTTTGAACCTTAGGATCTTATCACCATTGTATCCAGTCTCTCTTTTCATCTCTTTGCTAAACTGTGCAATTTTAGTTTTCATTTTCTTTCTTATGAGAAGTTGCAGCATGTTAAAAATCCATTTTCCTGCTGAAAGAAGATTTTTGATTTTGGAGTTTTTTTCCACCAATTTTAATGCTGCAAGTCCAGTGTTTAACCAGCAGATACATACAGTTGATTGCCACTGATGAGCATGGATATTTGATCTGGAAAGCCTGTTTATATGGTTCAAGGTTATTTGCATACATCTTTGTTTTTCAGGAAACTTATAGTGAGCCATCTGGATGTCTATGTACATTATAAATAAATTACTACAGAAGCTTTCTAAAATTTTGAAGGAGTAGACTGGATTTAGAATGTCATTCATTCAGTATTTTCTACCCATCTTATTAGGGATATAATTATTATTAAATGGAAGTGTATTTAAGTGCATGCAGATAATTATTTTGAATGAATGACTGCTTAACTTGATGGATTCAGAAATTTATAACAATTAAAAATATATAACAGGTTTTAGGTCAAGAACTGTGTGCTGGATTTCTGAAATTATTTGAGGGGAGTATTGTGATTTTTACCTAAATGATTTGAAATTTCCCTTTGTATATGTGATTAAAGTTTAACAGAACCCTATGCCAGTGTTATTTTTAAATTACCAGTCCATAATAGTGCAAATAGAAGAAAGCTTTTTTAAAAAAAATTCTCCTTGCAGTTTTCCCATATTCATTTGTTAGTGTTTCCAGTTTTTTCTTTATGATTGTCCATTAAGCATATATTGACTTGGTGGGATTATAATTTTACTCAAATCGAAATAGATCTTACATAGTTTTAAAAAATACAACTGAAACATTCCCACAGCAGTACTCTTTTTTGGCCTTTTACACTTGAGGCCTTGACTGTGGATGGAAGTTGAGATTTCATTGTGTTAAATGAATTTTGTCATCAATTTTTTAAATGACTTCTGTGCTTTAACAGTTTTAAGTGTGTTAGATCATGTTTTGTTTAGTAATACTTTATAATGGAAGAAACAGAAGTTAAAATTCTGTCTCATTTGAAAAAAGCAAACTTTGACATGTATAAATAACTTTTATTTTTGAGGTATTGCTATTAAGGAGTCCGCAAAAGTGGGTGATCAAGCTCAAAGGAGGGTGATGAAAGGTGTTGATGACCTAGACTTCTTTATTGGTGATGAAGCAATAGAAAAACCTACGTATGCAACAAAGGTATATTTTTATGACTTGTAAAAATAGTATTTTCTTTTAAAACTTAGTTTGTTTGGGATGCCTGGGTGGCTCAGTCGGTTAAATGTCTGCCTTCGGCTCAGGTCATGATCCCAGGGTTCTGGGATTGAGTCCTGCATCGGTCTCCTTGCTGGGCAGGGAGCCTGCTTCTCCCCCTGCCTGCTTCTCCCCTGCTTGTGCTCACTCTCTCTCTCTCACAAATGAGTAAATACAATCTTTTAAAAAAATTATTTCAGTGATTGTGGCATCTGGAATTTTACTCCGTTACAGGCCTGATACCCTCAACCTCTTCACCAGAGAAATTTCTTTTTCCCTGTAGCTTTTCCCAATCTTGCTTTAACTCTTTTTTTTTTTTTTTTATCCTGAGAGGAAAATTTTCACTCACATGAGCAGTATTTACTTTTCCATACTCACTAGATCTCAGAGCTGTCAATGTGAGTGGCTTTGTTTTACCTCCACATTGCCGTATCTAGAGACATGTTTAGTTTTGAATGTTATGTTTGAGGTACCCTAGAGACATCTTATACATTGTTAGGCAGTCAAATAATGGGGCTCTTGGAGCTCTGAAACAGGACAGCTGGAGACAAATACTTGGAAGATATCAATAAACTTCTAGAAAGGATGAAATTAGGGGAATGTACTTGGGAAGAGGCCCAAGATGGGGCCTGTTCAATGTACCAGTTAGGTTTGGATAGAAAAGGAAAAGCCTACAAAGGAGACTGAGAAGCCGTGGTTAGAGAGCCTGGGCTAGACAGGAAGGAATGTAAATAGTGGAATCTATCAAGTAAGCTAGAGCCCATATATTACGTACTGTCTTTAGCTGCAAGGATGTCATTTGTAACCTTAATAAGAATAGTTTTAGAAGAGTGAGAACCCAGTGAGGCTGGGTTCAGGTAGGTTGGATTGTGAATGTTAGGCCAGGAAAAAATGACAGTAATGTTCAGTGAGGTTTCGCTGCAGTTGGGAGGCAAAGATAGTTGAATAGACAAGTTGTGGGGTTAAGATGGAAGAGATGTTTAAATGCTAATGTGAAAGAGCCATTAGATTTAAGTAACAGGAAAGATGGAGTCCAGTCCAGGTCTCTGAGAAAGCTAGAGGAATGGGATCCAGAGCACAGATGATCTAATTGATATGTGGAGGGTCTCTTACATTATAAAGAAGTGAAACGGATAAGTATGGAATCAGTTTTATAGATTTGGTGGAGGAAGGTCGGATTCCGGACTTTTGGCCTCTGCTTTCTCTGTGAAATACATGGTGACATCATCTCTGCTGCCCAAGGAGTCGGGGGAGAAGGTGAAATATGAGTGATAGGACATTTAAAATTATCATTGTGAAGAGTGAAGATGAACAGAGTAGCGAAATAAAGACTTGCCACACAAAGTTAGGTTCATTTGAGAATAGCAATTACAAATTCTTAGTTTTATCCACCTAGTTATGTATGTGCCTTCAGTGTAATCAGCATTCTGGGTATAGGCAAATTTAGTGAAGTGTCATGCTAGGTTGGGTTTTGATAGGTGGAATGACAGAAGGAAATACGAATACTCAAAGTGATGGAGCATAAAATCTAAACTCTGTGTGTGTGTGTGTTTGGGCAGGTTTGATGGCTAGGGAATAAATAAATAAAAGCCAGTGGACTGCAAGTCTAATTGTGATCAGGAGTATAGTGGGCTGCTAGAGTATGGTAGGAGGAGAAAAGGTAGTAATCAGAGAGGGTTGAATTTGGATTTTAGGAATTTAGAGATGTAATAGTGATACTGAGATCTAAACTGCAGCCAAAATGGAAAAGAAATTTTTGAAGGTGATGAAATCAGTGAGCTAAGAGGCCAGAGTTTTTCTTCACTGATTGTTTTCTCTTAAACACATTTTTAAGTCTTCCAAATGCTACAAACAAACCAAACAGTAAAACTTCTCTCAATCTTTATGTGTACTCCTTTTCCTCAGCCTTTTAGCTATTGTTTTTCTCTTTCTTTTAAAACCAAACTTCTTGGGGTACCTGGGTGGCTGAGTCGGTTAAGCATCCACTCTTTATTTCTGCTTAGTTCATGATCTCAGGGTCCTGAGGTTGGGTTCAGTGGGGAGTCTGCTTGAAATTCTCTTCTCCCTCTCCCACTCCCCCTGCTCACTTGAGTGCTCTCTCTCCCTCTCTCTCAAATAAATAAATAAAATCTTAAAAAAAACCCACCAAACTTCTTATTTAGTTTCTTGAGTACAGATTCTTTGAGTACAGATTATTATTAAGCTCTTTGTTAATCCCATTGTGTATAATAATCTTCATCCTTCTTGATTCGTCTAGCACAGGATTGCTGTGATGATATCTTCCTAATATTTACATTATGTATTTTAATTGAACCGTCTGAAAATATGTTGTGGGAATAATTTCATTGATCTCTAAATAGTAAAGTATGCGTCTCCTAAGGATGATCTACAGTGTCATTAAATCACACCTGAAAAATGCTGTCCTGATTTAATATTCTCCATTTTTTGGTAGTTTTATTTACTTTTGACATTAATAAGATTTCATTTGTGTTTTGTTTTAATAGTGGCCAATTCGCCATGGTATAGTTGAAGATTGGGACTTGATGGAAAGGTTTATGGAACAAGTGATCTTTAAATATTTAAGGGCAGAACCAGAAGACCATTATTTTCTTTTGGTAAGTACAAATTATAATTTCACCAAGGACATTTTTGAAGAAACAATGAGAACGTTTTCATCACATCTGTACTCACTAGGGCATACTTTGTTGTTTATTATCCTGTGTCTAAAAGACTTTGTTATAATGCTGTATTGTCTTTAAGATCATCCTGTTCTGGGTTTTAGTAGAGTTGTAATATGTTGAAGCAACAAGGTTTAGGCACTTAGAAAGTGCTTTTCATAATTAATATGTAATCTTTTTGGTAGGAACAGTAAGATTCAAAAAAAGTTGGAAATATGGCGCTTCGCTTTTTTTATTGAACTGATGTATTATTTCACTAGTAATTCTTGGCAAGAAAAATACAATGTAATTTTTAAACTTTTCTTATTTTTATCAAAGCAATGAATGTTTATAGCTTACAAAAATCAAATGCTGTAAGATTTAAAACAAAAAAAAAATAGCACTCTCCTTCCTCACCTTTCCCAGCCTTTGATTCATATTATCTAGAGACCACTTCGGATTTTTAAAGAGCTTTTTGTGATAGTTATCTCACAAATTTAAACATCTTTTCTATTTCTTGTTTGTTTATTTAAATATTAGACACTACCTACTGACTTCCTAAGTAGGAAAAATGAGGCTTTTGTTTCTTTTACCCTCCTTCTCAACACAGAATCCTTATGTTCTCCCCCTCTCTACAGTATAGTTATATGAAATGTACATTTTATATTTTAATGTTATTTGTGAATATTGTTTATGGGTAGACCACATAAAGTTGAAAGAATTTTACAATAAATGTACACAACCTAGACTCAAGTATTAATTTTATTATAATTGCATAAGATATCAGGTTATCCATCACTTCATCTTATATTTTTAATTACTTCAGAATGAGTTTGCAGATAGTTTCACCCCTAAATACATTAGCTAGAGATCATTATCTCAACTAGAGATCATTATTTGTTTATAGTTCTTTTATGTATGTAAAATTCACATGCTATAAAATGTATAAATCTTAACTCTACCATTCTGTGGGTATTGACCAGTCATTGGCATACTTTCTCTGAAGGTCCAGATAGCAAATATTTTTGGCTTTGAGCGCCATCTGGTCTCTGCAGCTACTCAGCTCTGCTGTTGTAGCAGGAAAGCAACCTTAGATGATACCTGAATGTGTTCCAGTAAAATTGTATTTACAAAAACAAGTGGTGAGCTGGATTTGTCTTATAGGATGCATGATACAATTTGCCCATCTCCTGGTTTTAACAGATGCATACATCGGTGTAACCTAAACCCTTATCAAGATATAGAACATTACTATCAGCTTGGAAAGTTTTCTGATGCCCTTTCCTGATTAATTCCTGCCCCTGTGCCTAGAGGCAACCACTGTTCTGATTTTTTCTAGCACAGATTGGTTTTGCCTATATTTGAGGTTTATATAAATGGAATTATACAAGATATGATCTTTGGTAAGACTTCAGCATAATTTTTGAGACTCATTCACATTGTTGCATATACCGGTAATTTGTTGCTAGATCATATTCTATTGTATGAATATGCCTCACTATCCATTTTCTTGTTGATGATTACCTGGGCTGTTTCTAGTTTTTGACTGTTAACGAATATTTTGGTTATTGTGAACATTCTTATACAAGTTTTTTTGTGGACATGTTTTCATTTGTCTTATATAAATACCTAGATATCTAATTGCTGTGTCATAGGGTAGGTGCTTCCAGGACTTTTTCCAAGGGGTTGTACCTTTTTGCACACCCACCAACAATGTGTTAGCAATCTGGTTGCTCTACATTCTATCCAACGTTTGGTGTGTCAGTCTTTTTAATTTTAGCCGCTCTGGTGGGTGTGTAAGATTTCTCATTTTGGTTTTAATTTGCATTTTCCTGATGACTAATGATGTTTTATTAGCATTTTTTAATGTGTTATTAGCTATTATTATATTTTCTTTGGGAGGTCTTCTGATTATATTTTATTTTATATAGAACTTTTGTTTTTCTTAGAGTTTATAATTTAACTGCCTTAGTTTTTTCAGTTTGCTTAATTTTATATGTATCTATCACTAAATTATCTCCAAAGCCTTGAACATAGATCCAAAACTCTTTCAAATAAGTTTAAAACACATCATGTAGTTTAGCTATTAAAGATTTTACCTAGGCACAAAGTCTACTCCTAGTTGACCATTTTCTTTAAAAACGTTATAGTATTTTAGTGCAAAAAAAACCCAAAACACCTTATAGTATTTTTTTAAATTAACAAAAAGATTTAATTTTCAGTGAATTCAGGTTTTATCCATGTTTCTCTGTAATTTGTGCTCTTGAAATTTAAGGAATCATTCTTACCTCACGGTCAAAAACATCATTCTTCTGTTTTTATGAAATTTAAAAGTTTTTGCCTTTCATTTTAAATATTTGAGATAACAAAAAGAATGGTCAAATCAGATTCATAAGAATCAGAGGTCTTACCCAGTTTCAAGCTTTAATAATTTAAATGATTTAAGTAATCACGAGGCATAAGGGAAACATGAAGTTCAGGATTGCAAGTACTGTTTCCTCAGTCCTCTCTCACCTCATTAGAATGTGTTCTGGCGCAGACTTAATCTGCAGGTTTCTAAATGATGTATGTGGTCATATAAACTGAAGAGAACTATGTAAATATCTCCAATTTAATACTCTTAACAGTTATATAACTTAAATAACAGTTTCCAAGAAGCATGGCATAAATTTGTAGAATCTTGGCTTATTTACTGTAGTTATAAACAGACCCGGTACATCCTGCTGAAAACATTACAATATATAGGTGAGAATTCTGCTGCTAGAAACAACATTGGTATGTCTCCCTGAGGATCTGTCATTACCCTTTTATAAGATGATTTGACTAGGTCTCCTTTCTCTCTCTCTCTCATTCCTTCTATCAGTGTTTAATGATGTAATGTAGGAATTTGGTTTCTTTTTTTGTGTGAATAACTATACTATTTTCATATATGCATAGATCTGTTCGAGTTCTTTATATAGTTTTTCTTTGGTCTATTTGTCTATCTTTGTATCTCTAAATTTAAGATTTTTAAATAAAATTTTGACATAAATTATTTCTTATTTAAAAATTGCCTAAAAGTTGTCAAAATAATCTGGTCTTGTCGATTTAAAATGTTATTCAATTTAATAGACTGAACCTCCACTGAATACTCCAGAAAACAGGGAATATACTGCTGAAATAATGTTTGAGTCCTTCAATGTTCCAGGCTTGTACATTGCTGTGCAGGTAAGAAAGTTCACAAGTCAGGATAAGCTTGACTCTTGAATTTTTATCTGGTTTAATTCACTCTTAAAAATATATTTTTTATGGCCTCAAAGCATATCATAGTTCTCTCCTGAATCAGTAATTTAGAAATCATACGAAATTGAGTTAGTCAGCAAAAGAAATGTTGAAGGAAGTAAGTTAATGATCTTTAGATAATTCAGAGCTTTTCATGGGACAGAAATAAGGGTATTAATATTTATTGAATGTTTATTCCACATCAAGAACTTTATATACGTATTCATTTATCCTTGAAGCATTTGGTGTGTCCTTTTTTCATAGTTTGTTTTGATTGACTGATTTACTGCTAAGTATATTTGACCACCTTCTCCTTTGTGCCCCTCTGTATTCTGTGTATCATAAATCCCTGTAATATTTTATTGAACTTACTTTGTAAATGTATTTTCATGGAATGGCTTCTTTCCCACCTCTCAGGATCACAGCTCACCTCTTGTTTTTTAACCCTGTAGTGAATGTGATGCCTAGCATATCACAAATGCTTAATAAGTATGTAAACTATTGTATAGTTCTCTTAGGTAACAATGATTATGATGTGTGATCCTGTGTTAAAATAGGAGGATGGCCTAGATAACTTTCTAGGTCCCTTTCAGCTATTACATTGCAAGTAGGTAAAAGTTTAGCTCTGTTTTTAATTATTGGCCATGTATCTTGTTGGAGGCTTGGATTGTATGAAATTCAGTTTTGAAAAAATCAGTTAGCTGTGTTAATTTCTTAATTTGTAAACTTAAAAAAAAGAATTGTACTTTATTTCCCATGCCAGTCTTTTTCATAGAAAAATGTAATTTCATCAACTTTGTTTCCTATTAAATCATATTTAGAAGTGTATAATGGCTTTTTCTGTGGTTAAATAACTTGTTATATATTCCTAAATGCATGTTGCACTTAGAAAATTTGGAGCTAATCTTATGATAGAGATACTTGTTTATAGGCATCTGTGTGTGGAATAACTGGTGATTGGGTGTTTGTGTATTTCTTTACTTACACTTTGTGGTTTGTATACAGGTTAGCCGATATAAACATAATTTTAAGTCCTGGCAATTTTAGTACTGTGATACTTCATGTTGGTCTTCCCCATTTTGACCCTTGTAAAAACATGGAATATTTATAAATATGCCCCTAAAAGTAAATATAAGCCTGTAAGTTTGTCTTAAAATGTAGGATGTGAATAGTTTTATTGAATAATGTAAATGAGTTTTGTGTATTGTCTTGCCAGAGGTGACTATAGTTGACCCTTGAACAACACAGGTTTGAACTGCATAAGTCCACTTACATGCAGATTTTTTTCGATAAATAGAGTACTGTAAATGTTTGGCTTCCTTACGATTTTCTTAACATTTTTTCCCTCTAACTTATTTTACTGTGAGAATACAGTATATGATGTAACATACAAAATGTGTTAATCGACTGTTACGTGTTCTGGTCAACAGCAGACTATTGGTAGTTCAGTTTTTGGAGAGTCAGAAGTTATACTTGGATTGTCAGCTGCTTGTGTTGGAGGGATCAGTGCCCCTAACCCTGGTGTTGTTCCAGAGTCAACTGTACATTTAAAATTGAAGTACTTTGTGAAATATTTTTTTCTATTAACTGTTTGTGCTTGTTTTTATTTTTTTGCCTGTCACATTTCTTTTTGTCTAAGGCTGTTCTTGCCTTAGCTGCATCTTGGACCTCAAGACAAGTAGGAGAACGGACATTGACCGGTACAGTAATAGACAGTGGAGATGGTGTCACCCATGTCATTCCTGTGGTAAGGATATTTTAAAATTACCAAATAGTCCTATCAGATAACAAATCTGGCAGAGTTAAATGATATGAATTAATGCTACTTTAAAAAAAATTTTAAATATTTGAGAAGTTTACTCTGATTTGGCCATTTGTTCAGCTAGGGCTGTATTTTGTTCATATTAATACTAAAATTCTATAAACAAATTCCAAAATCTTCCTTTGTTATTAAGTTGATACTGTAATTAGAATATGATTTAAAAATATTAGAAATTGTTTCTAATTCATAATTAGAAAATGTTGGAGTAACCAGAATGGAAATATGCCTTTTTTTTTTTTTTAAGATTTTATTTATTTATTAGAGCACGAGCGAGAGCATGAGTGGTGGTCGGTGGGGGAAGAGGCAGAGGGAGAGGGACAAGCAGACTCCTTGCTGAGCAGGGAGCCCGATGTGGGGGCAAGATCCCAGGACCCTGGGATCAGGACCTGAGCCGAAGGAAGACGCTTAACTGACTGAGCCACCCAGGCGCCCCTATGCCTTTCTTTACATTTATGTATGTATGTATGTCTTGAAACAATTTTTTTTTCCTTTTTTTCTTTTCTTTTTTTAAATTAACATATAATGTATTATTTGTTGCAGGGGTACAGGTCTGTGATTCATCAGTCTTGCCTTTCTTAAACATGGAATTCTGTCTTCTGGTTTGGCTGTGTCTGTGTTGTATGGGTTAGCCAGTTGATAGTCTCTCTTATCCTTAATTAACAGATTTCAGTTTGGTGCATAGGTTAACTAAATAACAGTTTGTTATAAGCACGTGGCCATTAATGACTTCTGGGAATTATTTTATTTTATTTATTTTATTTTAATTAAGCTCTACGCCCAGTGTGGGGCTTGAACTCATAACCCTGAGATCAAGAGTCACATGCTCTAATGACTGAGCCAGCCGGGTGCCCCTGGAAATTATTTTTTTGAATAAAAAGCTCGAGTTATTATCGTACTTTATGGTTTGGATTTAGTAAAGCCTATTAAGAAAAATGCACCAGATTGGATTATTTGTTAGAGATAGCATTTTTTCTGCCAAGGCCCTTGTGCTTCCAATTCTTAATGACAAATTAGGGTTTTTATTTTGCCTAATACACTAAAAATGACTACTTGGAATCATACTGATAGTATTAGATATATAGAAAGGTTTATCTTTTAAAATTTTTATATTATATTGACTATCCTGTAAGAAATGAAATTATTTTGAACTTTTATTTCTTCATTACTAGTCATTCCTATTTTTAATGCATCAGGCAACCTCTTTTGAGAGTTATATACTCAGGGTGACTACTTTTAGATTAGATGTCATAATCTACCCTCCCAATGTCACAATAGTTTCAGTAATAATTGCCCCTTTTTTAGTAACAGCTTTTTTGTGATATAATTTACACACCATGTAGTTCACCCATTTAGAGTGTATACTTAAGTGGGTTTTTTGTATATTCACAGAGTGCATCCATTACAACACAGTCAATTTTAGAACATTTTTATCACTCTAAAAAGAAACCCTGTATCTCTTAGCAGTCAGTCTCCCCCTGATAACCTTAGCCCTGGCAACCACTCTTATACTTTCTGTCTCAATAGATTTGCCTTTTCTGGACATTTCATGTAAATGGAAATCATACACTTTGTGGTTTTCTTTTGTGACTGGCTTCTTTGATGAGGCCTAAAGTTTTCAAGATTATCCAAGGTGTAGCATGTATAGTACTTCATTTCTTATTATTCCCAAATAATGTTTCATTCTATGGCTATACCAGATTTTATTTTGTCATTGGGGGATATTTTAGTATCTTGGAAATTGGGATGTGTCCAATATTTCATGTTTTTTTTTTTTATAGTTCAGTTTTCTTTATTAGGTACATAGAGATTCTTAAGATTTTCATTTAAACCTCAGAATCTATAATGTAGGTTATATTGAAGACCTCAGTTTATCCATTAAAAATGCAAATAAATGAATTGCTTTAGATCACCAAATTGTAGGTTTTGGAGCTAGGATTCAAACTGGTTCTGTCTGACCCCGGTCTTAATATCTGCACAACTAATCAGTAATATCAGTATCTTGATAATATTCAAATAGGTAATTTTCAAATATAAGTTATCAACATGAAAAAGAATGAATTTTTATAAGGTTATTAAGAATTGGATATTTCTGTGTTTTGTTCTTTTTTCCTTTTGCTTTCTTTTGAATTAATGGAGTATTCTTTCATAATTCCATTTTATCTTTATTGACTTATTAGCTGTGTTCTACTTCTTTGTTACTGTCATTTGCTTATTTTTTGGTGGTTGCTCTAGGGTTTATAATAAACATCTTTAATTTATAATCTAACTACAAATAATCTTTTATAAATAGGAAGTGTACAACAATGTACTTCCCTTTTGCACTATAATGGTCACTCATTTTATTTCTACATGTTACAAACTTATAGTGCATTATTAATTTGTTTCATTGTAAGTAGTATATTAGTTTTGTTAGGGCTGCTATAACAAAGTACCACAGACTGAGTGGCTCAAACAATAGAAAATTAATTTTTTCACAGATGGAGGCAATAAAGTCAGAGATCAAGATGTTGGCAGGGTTGATTTCTTCTGAGGCTTCTCTGTGTCTTCTCTCTAGGTGGCCTAATTTTCTCCATTCGTCTGCACATGGTCTCCTTGTGTGTCTGTGTCCTAATCTCTTCTTTTAAGAACATAAATCATACCAGATTAGGATCCACTCTAATCACCTCATTTTAACTTAATTACCTCTTTAAAGTATGTACTATGGTGAGCGCTGTGAATTGTGTAAGACTGATGAATCATAGACCTGTACCCCTGAAACAGATAATACATTATATGTTTAAAAAAAAAAAAAAAAGTACCCGTCTCCAAATACAATCACATTGTGAGGTATTGGGAGATAGCACTTCAACATAAGAATTTTGGGAGGGGTAGGACATGTCAGCTGAGAACAAATCTCCTCTTTAAAAGAGATTTTGAAAAAGATAAATTTCTTTTATATTTACGCACTTAGCATTCCCAGTGCTTGTTTCTTGGTGAAGGTTCAGATTTCCATCTAGCATCATTTTCTCTTGCCAGAATGATGGCCTTTTAACATGGCCTTTTTTTTTTTTTTTAAATTTTTTTTTTTTATTTTAGAGAGCATGTGTGCATGTGGGGGTAGGGGGGAGGAAGGGGCTTAGGGGGAGGAAGAGGGAGAGGGACCAGCACACTCACACTGAGCGGGGAGCCCTATGGGACCAATCCCACAACACTGAGACCATGACCTGAGCTGAAATCAAGAGTTGAATGCTCAACCAACTGAGCCACCCAGGCATCCCTGCCTTTAATATGTCTTATTGTGCTGGTCTACTGACTCTGAACTCTTTCAACTTATGTACATCCTTTGGAAAAGCATTTTGCCTGCATTTTTGAAAGATTTTTTACTTGGTGTAGAATTTTAGGTTGATAGTTTTTTCCTTTCAGTATTTTAAAGATGTAGTTCTAATGTCTTTTGGTTTATATTGTTTCTGAAAATAAGTCTGCTGTCATTCCTATGCTTGTTTCTTTGTGATATTTCTTACTTGTCTGGCTCCCTTCAAGATTGTGATGTACCTAAATGTGTTTGTGTGTGGTGTTTTTTTTTTTTTTTTCTTCCCTTTCCCATTTCTTCTTGGGGTTTGGGTTTGTTGAGCTTCTTGAATCTATAGATTTGTAGTTTTTTTGTTTTTTTTTTTTTTTTAATCATACCTGAAAATGAGACTATCTGACTCTGCTTGGGTTCTCTGACCCATTATTGCTGCCTGGGAACACTTCCTAGGCAGTGAGATGGGATGTTTATAGCACTCCTATTGTTTGTTTTCCCTTATCATTGGGAACACTGCCCTACTGTACCTGTTCAGTGTCTGAAAATGTTTATTTCATTTAATTTGTCCTGTTTCTTTTCTTTAAGGTGAGAGGATAAATCCAATCCCTAATACTCTGTCATGGCCAGATGATACTCTTTGATAATGAAATTTAAATTTTTTTTTTAAAGATTTTATTTATTTATTTGACAGAGAAAGACACAGCAAGAGAGGGAACACAAGCAGGGGGAGTGGGAGAGGGAGAAGCAGGCTTTCCCGCTGAGCAGGGAGCCCGATGTGGGGCTCGATCCCAGGAGCCTGGGATCATGACCTGAGCTGAAGGTAGACGCTTAATGACTGAGCCACCCAGGCACCCCAATGAAATTTAATTTTGTCACATTATTTTTTGTACTTCCGACTCATATCAGTAAATTTATGAATTCATTGTGTAGAATTTAATTATTTGGCATTATTGATAATGCATATAATGCCTCAGCCTTGTGAAATTGGTACCTACTTCATTAGGAAAAATGAGTTTGTGGATTAGTGATCAAATTTCCTACAATGCTATCTAAATTGTTTATTGAAATTATAAAAGATTTTAAAATAATTTCCTATCTGGTCTGCTATCAGAACATTTAAAACTTCTGAAATTCGTAATTTCTGTGTTGTTCAGTCATTTCAGTCTTGGTTATAAACTCTTACCAGTAAAAGAATAAGTTCTGGCCATTCTTGTTCATAATATGTGTACAGTATTATAAATTATATAATGTAGTATTGTGAGGAATACAGTTGAAGAATAAAGACTAGAAGAATTCTCCTAGGATAAAGCAATATTTGGGAATATAAACACACTAATTTGAGAAATTAATCTTTGATGGTTATTTAGGTTATATTAATTTTGAAATCATTGAAAGTAAATTTGCCACTTTTTTTTTTCATCTAGGCTGAAGGGTATGTGATTGGCAGCTGTATTAAGCACATTCCAATCGCAGGACGAGATATAACATATTTTATTCAGCAGTTGCTGAGAGACCGAGAAGTAGGAATCCCTCCAGAGCAATCCTTGGAAACTGCTAAGGCAGTAAAGGTAAAAAAGTAATGATGAGAGTATGATTCAGTTAGAAATTAAAATCAGATTTACAATATTAACATGAGAAACTATCAGGTGAAGAACAGTACTTAAAAAAACCTTTTGTTTAGCCAATTGTAATATATAATCTTAATTATATATATGTTTTCTCTGTATTTCTTGTAAGGAAATTTTGCAGGATTATCAACTCTGTGCCTGTTGTCTCCACATTTCACATTTGAGTCAAGAACATTTGTTTGTTTTTTTTTTTTTAAAGATTTTATTTATTTGAGAGAGAGAATGAGAGAGAGAGAGAGAGCATGAGATGGGGGAGGGTCAGAGGGAGAAGCAGACTCCCTGCTGAGCAGGGAGCCCAATGCGGGACTTGATCCCGGGACTCCAGGATCATGACCTGAGCCGAAGGCAGTCGCTTAACCAACTGAGCCACCCAGGCGCCCGAGTCAAGAACATTTGTACCAACTGACGTTAGCATACATTTTTGTGATTATTCCCTGTAGTAAAAATAATTAGTTCACTTCACAGTCCTTGTATCTCAGTTTCTTCACTGAATTCTTTATTTTAATCCTAACAATTTTCTGTTAAAAAAAAATTTTTTTTTTATGTAATTGTTTCATTTCACTATAGAATAGAGGTGGTGTTTGGCTCAAGTGATATAGCAAACAGAAGAAAAATGTGAAGACTAAGGTGTTTTAATAATTTGTATGTTATATAAGTCTTTGTTAGATTAGTGAGTGCTTCATGTAAACTGTCAAAATACTTAGCATTGCTTTTTAAATTTATCATTTGCCAACCTACAAAAATTTCAGTGGGTTTCTCATATGTTTTCAGTATGTGAAAGCAAAACTGCCCCAGCAAAAATAACTTTATTGCCTATCTTTGCCTGATTATAGGGTTTCTTTCACTCTTCAAAGGTTAGGAATGAAAAAGAATTTACTACTTCCTAGTAGTAAAGGAATTATGAAATGGCTGCCAAAACTTATCCAAAGGGTGGCATCAAAATTAAATATATAAAAAATTAACATGAATACTGCTTCAGCATCTTTGGGAAGCCTGTGGAGTTTTAAAAAATAACAAAAGCAACAAGGATTCAAATCTGTTGGAGAGAATACTGATGCTCAGTCTGAATGTCTTTTAAGAATTATCATTTCCATGTAATTCCTACTTCCAACGTTTGGAGAAAGAAGAGCTACAACAACATAATCAAATTGTCCTTTGTTTTCCATATTCTTTCCTTTTATGTCTTTCGATTATTAGTAATAATGTTTGCATCTGTCGTGGAGTAGAATTCTTGATGTACAAAAATATGTGAAATGTGTGTTTTTCTTTTAAAAAAAAAATGAGACTTGGATTTGGGAGTCCATAAATTGCAAATAGAATGTTATAACCCATAACATTTTTTAATTGCGTTTTTGATGAAAACTTTTACTTAGTACTTATAACCAGATATTCAACAATTTACCATTGCAGGTGATATAGTAAAAAAGAATAGTTTTTATTTTCAGCATTTTTTCTCTTGCTCATTTACTTAGACCATATTCAGTTTTATTCCAGGAAGGTATTAAGGATTAAGGGTCTGTACTATATTGTGGGTTATATCAACTATTACTTATTCTCCAGTTCTGTATTTATTTTATGTTTTCTCCTCTTCATAATGCAAACTCCATTAATTATTGGAACTGTATAAAATGTTGAATGACATTAATGTATGTTTTCATGAGATAGTAGAGGTTCTCTCTTTAGTTGGTCAAATCTTATTCACTTTATATATGAAGCCAGGAATTACGTGTAGGAGATGAGAGATGAGTTGTTTATTTGTACTAAACATAAACTAATGTCCTAACATAAAATTTTCTTCAGCTTAATTTCTTAATTTTATTTTCTGAAGATATTTGTTCATTTGATTCTAGTTTGCTAAAAATATGTCATCCTTTTCTACTGTTCCTAAAATGAAGAAATAATTACTCATTTCTTTGTTTTCTTAGGAGCGCTATAGTTATGTCTGCCCAGATTTAGTAAAAGAATTTAACAAGTATGACACAGATGGATCAAAGTGGATTAAGCAATATACTGGAATCAATGCTATCTCAAAGAAAGAATTTTCTATTGATGTTGGTTATGAGAGATTCTTGGGACCTGAAATCTTTTTTCATCCAGAGGTAAGTTTTTTTTTTTCTTTAGATGGAATTGTTTTGAAATATTCAGCAGAAATTATCAGTCAACCATAGAAATTCAGGAAAGAGTTAATCTCAGGAACTTTCTTTTGTCTACTAAAATGCTATAGTGAGTTATTTTCAAGAGGAAAAATTGCCTATGTGAAATAGGCTAAGCAAGTTACTATTTTTCACATATTTAGAAAACTAAAACATGTCTTTTTTAATATTTGTGGCTTATGTGGGGTCATGGAAAGAGGGGAGCCTTTAAAATTTATGACCATTTAAATGAAATATTTTTGGAAAAGTTCTAGAACTACCACTGGCCCCATATAAAATAACCATTAAACCAAGAACCATTAGTTGACTATCATAACAAAATATTAGTAAAATAGTTTTCTGTGTCTAGGAAATGTTAGCAACATGCAGGTTTTATTAAGTTAATGAAATGTGTGCTTTAAATGAAAAATTCTTCTAGTAACTTAGTATAAGAAATTTATTAATAGAATTACATTAAATGCATACTGTGCTTATTTGGCATTAAAAACGGTTATTTTTAAATATTGTTTATTCACTTAGCAAATAGTGAATATAATTTTCATGGTCTCAGTTTAAGTATGGGATATTTAAAGATGAAAAATTGTTTTATGTTGCTCTTACTGAGTTCAGAATAAGGGAGATGAATATCTAAACAGGTGTAGTTGCTTTAATATGCATGGATTTGGGGAGGGCATAGGAACAAAGAGCATCTAAGTCTGCTTGGGGGAACTAGGGAAACTTCCTAGAGGAGGTGATAGTTGAGGATGAATATGTATTTGTCAGGCAGGTATGTTAGGGGAGTATCTTTCTGACAGAGGAGATAGGCTGGGTAGAAGTCTGGGATAGGAGAGAGCTAGATAATAAAATTATAAAGGAAGGGGTTGGTAGGAGATGGGTCCAGATGGGTGTTCATGAGGGACTAATATGCTGTAGAAAAGAGTTTACTGGATTCTGTAGTTGTGCAGAAATCTTTAGTGCAAATGATACAGATTCATGTATGGTATTAGGTCACTCTGACTGCACTGGGTTGGGTGGATTGATACAGAGGAGTGAATTGTGTTGGAAACAGGTAATGATGAGAGTGTGATGCAGTTAGAAATTAAAATCAAATTTACAATATTAACATGAAAAACTGGAAACAGGTGATTTTATTGCAGTTTTCCGGATGAAGCCTTCCATCTATTCCCCCTCTTCTGACACTAGGGATCCCATCTGCCCCTGCTCTCAGGCCAAGTGGTTTGGGTGGGTCTTGGGAGGGATGCCCCTGGATCCAACCAGTCTGAGCAGGACATTCCCCCAGCCATGGTGTTTGGTTCAGAGGTGGGCATGTGCCCTGAGCCCATCCAATCAGAGCGAATCCCAGGGATTCTGTAGGTACTCTTAGAAGAGCATAGCTCTCCTAGTGGATTTGAATCTGAGGAAGAGAAGCTCATCACCAAGTGGAGCCTTAGAATGAAGCCAACACATGGGAGAAAGTAAGGTCAATAAGAATGAGAAAGAGGTAAGAGAAAAGCAATAGAATCAGCATGACTTACTGATTACTTAGATGTGAGGGGAGTAAGAATATGAAGAATCTGTGATGATTCCCATATGTGTAACTTGAACAACTGGATGTGAAGGATATGAACAGGGATTGGAGATCATGATGAATTGGCATATAGCTGTAAGTTGGGAGCAAAGGAGTGAGCACCTGGGATAAGGCATTGTGGTTGGACAAGTATATGGGTGTTTTAAGGCTTAGCACATTTTCTTTGCAATCTTTAAAAATTCATAAAAGGATATATGTACATAGTTTTTAAAAGTCACATAACACTGACAGGCTTAAACAAAAACAGCAGCTCCTCATCCTCCACCCCTACTCTCACTCTTTTTGTGTTCTGCAGAACATTCACTAGCTCTCACTTAGCCAGCACTCTTGGTAATTACCTGCACATTTCCAGATATTTGTCCTCCTATTTCTTGACATAGCAATGTAAGTAATTATCTACCAACTTCCTTTTAGGTTAGTTGATATTTCCTTAGACCCTCTTCCCTCAGCCTGTCTGTATGTTATGTTATACTTATTAGCTAAATCAGTAGTTTCACAGTATATGAATAGTATTATATTGTTAATGTTTTTTGCTTTTGAGGCAAAATTGTAATATTGTAAATTTTTTCTCTTAAAATTGAGCTTTTCCTAAATTTTTGCCTCATTTCTTCATTTGTGTCATTTTCTCTTTGTTCATTTATTTCATTTATTCATTGAGGTTGTAATTAACTGTTTTTACAAGATCTGGAAGGGATCCTGGGGGTCTTACTATTTCTATATAGAGAAATTTAACAGGTTTTTTAAAACCTTGTTTTACTTTTCCTTGTGGTTTCTTATCGTTTCAATTTTGGGGACTTCAAGGTTCTACAGGGTGAATGGATTGACTTCTTAGCAGTATGCCCCTCTGGAAGCACTTAGGATGTAACATTCCTTTTTTGTAATTTTCTTTTGTCATTTTAGTAGTGATTTAAGAAGATAGATAACCACGTAGCTGGCAGTCAGGTCCCATTTTTCTCTGGGGTCATGTGTATGTGAACTGCTGAAGTCAAATGAATTAAAGGTAATGGGTTAAGGAACATCAGTTGAAGTTGAAATACTGGAGAGAGATACTAAACCTCCAGGTGGTGGACAGGAATTAGAGAATTATAGAAGATCCAGGACCAAAGTCCTAGATGAATAGGATCATTACCCCAAGATAGGTAATAGCGTGGGAAGTAAGAGATATCTTGGATTTTAAAGGAGGAAGCATTTGAGTGCAGTACTCTTGACAGACATCCTCAGCTAAGGTCTTGACAGTCTTAAAAAAACCTTTGACATGTTAGATACGTAAATAAACTGTGTTGTTTTGGTTGTGCCGTGTTGCTTAGGAAAGGGATAATTGTCTGGATGTCAGTTTACCTTGTTGCTAATGTTTCATATATAATTTTTTTTTATTAATCTTTGTCATTTGATATACACCAAGCTTTCTTCATTAAGTTTTTTAAAACTCTGAAACACCTTTTACTCTATAGCATTTTTTTCTTTGTAAATAATTTCTTCTGTGAGAAATCCATGTTTTTCTTTTCTTCAAAGTTGTTTTTTAAAATCAGTTATGTATATACACATTGTTTAAAAGTCCTAGTTATTGAAATTCTGACAAAAACTAGGAGTGTCCTGCATACTTCTCTCCCTAATTTTTTTCCTGGAGGTAAGCACTTCAACCTTTTTTAGTTGATTCTTTTGGTGATTGCCTCCATAGCTACAGTTTGCTTTGGTTGCATTGCAACTTCAAGTTTTTTCAGTTTTAGGCATTTTCTATCAGTTTCCAGCTATGGAGGAAGAGGATTGCCTTTTCTCCCTTTTTTTGCCATGACAAACAGTACCTTTCCATACCTTTTTGTCCCAATAATTACAATTTCAGTTAGGTAAAAATTCAATGCCTACATTTTTGTGAACACAAATTTTAATCAGATCTGTGAACACAAATTCTAATTAGATCTGAGTCATGCAGTTTACCATGAAATATTTTCCTGTCCTGTATTTTGTTTTCCATGGGAAACAATAACTTGTTTGCTTAGTTTTAAAATAATGATCCTTAATTCACCTCTAAACTCTATCCACCAGTTTTATAACTGTCTTCTCAGGATATTCAGATGCAAAGGGTTTTAAAAGCAATTTATTTTTCCAGAGCATATGTTCACATGTCCCAATCTGAACCTGCTTCCTTCTGCACCTGGTACAGAGTTGTCATATTCCTTCACCATCATTGTGGGGATTCCTGTTGCCTCTCACTTAAATCCCTCTTCCCTCCATCCCATACCTTTCCCTTTCTTTATTTTGGTGGAAATCATTTCCCATTGGGGTTCCTGATAAAAAGGGCACATGAGGGATGAAAATTTCAAGACCTTGCATGTCTGAAGATGTATTCATTTTATCTTCATACTTGTCTGATAATTTGGGTGTAGAATTCTAGATTGTAAATCATTTTTCTTCAGCATTTTGAAGCCTTAGCTCAGTTGCTTCCCATTATAACTTGAAGTAAAAAACTGTTCTGATTTCTAAACCTTGTACAGGGCCTGCTTTTTTTCTTTCCAGATACTTGTAGATTATCCCTTTGTTCCCCTGACATTCTCATGTGCTCTCTCTGTTTTTTCTTCTAGTTGTACTTTTTCTTTTTGTTCCCCTCTCTAGGTGATTTCTTCAGTTTACCTTCTGAACCTTCTGTTGAATTTATTTCTGGTAACATACGTAATTTTCAAGGGTTTCCCCTACATCTGCTCTTGAATATTTCTTTTTTATGATGCTGTGTTCTTGTTTCATGGTTGCATATCTTCTGGCTCTCTGAGGATGTTAGTCTAGGTTTTTTGAAGGTTTCTTCTTTCTGCATAGTCTCTTTGTTCCAGGTTGCTTTTTCTCTTTGTTTTGATTCCTGTATTTTTCATGCTAGAGATTTTTGGGGGCCACTCATTTAAGAAGGGGACACTAAAAACCTGATTGGAAATCTGAGCTTTGTGGGTAGGGCTTTTGACTATGGTCTTTACTTTGGAGGAATGCCCTATGTGTGTTTCCTTAGATCATTTCAGATGGTTCGATTCCCAAAAAGATTACTGCCTGGAGGGTAGAGGTTGGCAGCCAAATGGGAAGAGGGTCAGCATTTGTGTGTTGGAGTGGGCTGCATACCTTCACTTAAAAGCCCCCAGCTTTCATTCCTTTCAGCCATGTATAAGAGTCTGGGGGCTCTCTAATTTATTCCCTTTAGAGAATAGATAAGCCACCTTTCTCCTTGGCTGAGGAGGAGGTATTTCATAGACGTCTGTAGTTGGGATCTGTGACTTTGCTTTTCACAGAGGCTTTCAACCATTGTTCCTTCCTGTCCTTCTTCTACCTCACTTTCAGTGCTGATAGGTACAGCCAGTTCTTTTTGGGGGTGGTGGTGGTGGTGGTGATAGAAAACAGCCTTATTCTTGGCTTTCCCTACTGATGACTTACTGAGTGTTTTGGAGGGAGTGTATGGTCTTGTCCATCTGCAAACATTGCAGTTTGCCAAATTTTGTTGCTGTTTCTTCTCTTTCTGTTCTCTCCATACATTTGGGATTATTCTTTTTTTTAAAAAAATTTCTTTCGGGCGCCTGGGTGGCTCAGTCATTGGGTGTCTGCCTTCAGCTTGGGTCATGGTCCCAGGGTCCTGGGGTTGGGCCCCATGTCGGGCTCCCTGCTCGGCGGGGGGCCTGCTTCTCCTTCTCCCACTCCCTCTGCTTGTGTTCCCTCCCTTGCTGTGTCTGTCTCTGTCAAATAAATAAATAAAATCTTTAAAAAAATTTCTTTATTGGTGCTTTTAGTACGGAGAACAAGTTGAGATATGTGTGCTTATTAGTTCACCATGTTTTTCCAGAATAGACTTTTTTTTTTTGTATACTATGAACTGTGTCACTTCCCAAGTGAATTTTAAGATTCTGTCTTCTGTAGTTCTAGATATCCTCTGTCACTTGGAAAATTCACTCTGTTTTTTGTTTTGGCTAGATGAAAGTGTAGGTATCTAAACTTGGACACTAAACATAAACTGTATGAAAGAGTAAGGATATTTATTTTTTGAATTGCTAAATTCATCACAAATGCTTGAAAGAACTGTTTTTAGACGGAATGGGGTTGGCACTCTGATTTTTTTTTTTTAAGGGAAATTTAAATTTTTTTGACAAAGCTATTTGGACTGCTTTGTTTACTTGGGTGTATTCTCTAAATTTTTCAGAAAAGAGGTTAGATACTCCTCCCTCGATAGCCACTTGCAGTAGTATTAAGACCTGATCAGAGAGCATTTAGAGACAGGACTAATCCTTTTGCTGAAAGTGAAACCAAAAGGCCTAAAAATATTCTTAGTGGGGACCCTAGGTTGAGCATAGTCAAGTATTGAGTAACCTACAACAATTTATTGTTAATTCTTACTCTTTCCCTTTATTAAGTATCCATTGTTTGCTGCTTTACTACATATTCTACTCATTCTCACCTGGGATTCTATATAGCACAATGGTCCATGAGCTTTTTGTGAAGATGTATTTAAATCAGACTTCATTTCTTTCTTTGCAAATCAGAGTATCTGTGGGTTGATTATGAGTATGTGAATATATAAAGCTCGTATAAATTCTTTCCTTTGTATGTTCTTGATTAAAAATTGTTATGAGAAGGGCATAGCACAGGAATGAATGACCCTATTCCTGCCTTTTACTTGCTCATGTTATAGCAGATAAACTGTCTTAAAGGTTAAGGAAAGAATTATGGGAGGGTTAATCTGTTGAGCACACGCGCTCCTCTGTGTGTGTGTGTGTTGTTTAGGTAAATATTGAAGGAATATGGCTAACAAAGACAGTGTAGAGAATTTGTAAGTTCTGTATTAATAAGTTGATAAGATACTAAGATATTGTAGAACATATTTTCTATCGTTAATATTTTCTATTGTTAATGTTCTTTGTCCACATTTTGGGGATTAAATCTCATGACAAGGTCTCAGGTTGAAGTATCATTATGGGATCATAAAAGCATGTTTTGAGAACTTAAGTTTCCTTAGAAATTTCATAGTCTAAAATCTAGAGAATTTCTACAGGTCACAAAATAAAATTTTCAGGATTCCAATTCTTTTGCTCATTCTAGTTAATGGTGGACTGAGCCATTCTCTGCCTCTAAACTAAGCTTGTGTATACATGGCATACAGAGCCAGCCAAGTTGAGTTATATTTTCCCATTTTCACAGAATACAATATGGACAACTTCTGACAGAACAAATTAGTCCATAGGTTGCTTTCTCAAGGTTCAGTATGAGCCACATTTCTATACCCACTCTTAGGTATTCATTATCCCAAGGAATTCTATATCCCTGTTAGGGTTTCTTATGTACACTCATCAGCATGCTTCAGAAGGATAGATGTTGGCTGCCATT
This sequence comes from Neomonachus schauinslandi, assembly GCF_002201575.2. Taxonomy (NCBI): domain Eukaryota; kingdom Metazoa; phylum Chordata; class Mammalia; order Carnivora; family Phocidae; genus Neomonachus; species Neomonachus schauinslandi. The sequence continues at coordinate 97,171,340 of NC_058405.1, read as the reverse complement.
TTTTTCTCTTACTATGATAACAGAAGTCAGTAGAATCTTTGTTAGGGATATCTTACTTCATCTAAATTAAAATATCTTGTATCATTATGCTTCATCACTTAAGTAACATTAAATCTCTTTTCATTGTATGCCCAGACTCTAAATAACTTCAAACTAATTTTAATAACTGGAAAAAATGGACACATCTAATAGTTACCAGTCAAGTTATAGAATCCGTTTAATGAACAAAGGAATGTTGTTTCTCCCATTAGACAAGCTAATGGGAAAAATGAGAGGCCAAGAGAGGTGGTTGGCAACTCATTTTCTAGACAGTTACTTTAAATTTTATTCATTTGAATAAAATAGGCTTGTTTATTTTGACAAATTAGAGCTGAATTTTGACCTTAATACCTAGGAAAAAAGAAAAATCCCATGTAGCATTTCCTTTCTAATTTTAAAGAGTAATACATGGCCACTTACATATATTTTTGCAAATTAGGTCTTTGTTCCAGAATACAAGTTTAATTCTGAGATCTAACATTTCCAAATTATTTATATATATGTGTGTGTGTATATATATATATGTACGTATATGTTTGTATAGTTCCTCTTAGGAAATACACAGTATGATTTTGGAGGGTCATAGGCCTGCATGTAAAAATAAATGATGGGGAAGAAAGGAAGCCTTCCTTAATCTTACTTCTCCTTGTATAAGACCTGATGTTGTATATAAAATTTTTAAAAAAATTTTTAACCTCATTCTGTTTCCATAATAATTGAAGTTGTCAAACTGCTTTACATCTCAAACCTACCTATCCAGTCTGTTAAAGAATTCTGAAAAGTTTTGTGTAATACGTGTACCTTCCATTCCAAATAAATACATAGTAATATTTTAATATTTATCATATTGAAATCTTATTTTAAGAAGTAAAATATTATAAAAAGAGTATCTTACCTTCCTCAGACCTTTTCCTTTTCTATTTGGTTTCCATCCTTTTTCCTCCTGAGGGCAGTTGCTGTCATAAATTTAGTGTATATCCAGTTCTTATGTTTAACTGTGCATGTATTTACAAAAACATATATTTTTAAAGGATTTACATATTTGGAATAACTCAAGTTTTTATGAAGTTATATTTTTAAAAAATGAGTTTTGCTTTTGAGTGTCAGCTATTTGGAAATAGTTTAACTATGGTGTATCATCATGTGAGTATACAGTTCTCATTATTCATAGTAGATACTCCTATAAAGTTGCTGTGAACGCTGAATTAGTGAATACTGAACCATTGCTCATAGCGGGAAACGGTTCAGTTCTGTGAGCCTTAGATTCCAACACTTTTGTCAGCTGAACATGAAACCTTGTTTTATTTGTGTTTCTGTTTAAAGACACACTATTTAATATATATCGTTGATTTATTAGCATTGATATCACGGCCAACAGCAAAACTGTGACTCATGCCTGAATGCACCTTATCCAAAACTGTATTTTCTCCATGACATATATCACAGCCTTAAGTTTAGGAACAGTAGATGGCACTTTGGCACTACTGTGGTTGGGGACCCTTTTTATTTTATTTTATTTTATATTTATTTTAAGTTTATTTGAGAGGGAAAGAGCAAGCGAGAGCACAATAGCACTGGGAGGGAGAAAGCAGACTCCCGGCTGAGCAGGGAGCTCGACGCAGGCTTGATCCCAGGACCCTGGGATCATGACCCGAGCTGGAGGTAGATACCCAATCGACTGAGCCACCCAGGTGCCCCGGGGACCCTCTTAAATAGCAAAATCACCTGCAAAAATGTGGAAACTGTGGCACTAAATAGATCATGAAAAGGACACTTACTTACAGCATAAAAGCTGAAATGAATAGACAGCATTTCCTTGTTTGACCTCAACTACAAATGTGTCGGTCAACTCATTTTCAGAGCTCTGCTCATGTGCATGCCTACAGATTTTTACCAGCTCATGCTATATGTGTGGTTTTACATTTTTGCTATTCTGATAGTTATGAAATGGTATATATCATCATTACTGTAATTTGATTTCTTCTGAAATCTCTGATTTCTGTGTCTTTAATTTTGAATTAGAGACCAGAATTTGTTTGTAAAAAGTTCTTTTATTTTTAAACTGAAAACTTTCTTAATTTTTTATTGTGATATGTATTAGTAGTGATCTAATCTCTATCATATATCCACCTTTACTTACTTTTCAGTTTGCTAATCCAGACTTTACTCAACCTATCTCAGAAGTTGTAGATGAAGTAATTCAGAATTGCCCTATTGATGTCAGACGTCCTCTCTACAAGGTCAGTATTTACAGCAAAATTGTTCAAGGTCTTCTTTTAAAAAACTTCTTTATATTTCTGTCCATTGTTGAATATTAAATTTAAAAATCCTCTCTTCAAAAGCCTATGATAGTATTTTAATACTATTTCTTATGTCTTTATTTTTCTCTTTCTCTCTAAAAGTCATACTTACTTATTTATTTTTCTCCACTAATATAGAATATTGTCCTCTCTGGAGGTTCAACCATGTTCAGGGACTTTGGACGTCGCTTGCAAAGAGATTTGAAAAGAACTGTAGATGCCAGGCTGAAATTAAGTGAGGAATTGAGTGGTGGCAGATTGAAGGTTGGTTTTCTTAGTTATTAGGGGGAGGGTTGATGGTGCCTTGATTATTGTAATAGGGATGGGAGATGTCAGCCAACTTTTGCTTTTATTTAGGAAAATAAGGATTTTTATCAGGCTTTCTAATGGAAAGTGGTTAATCATATTGAGATCTTATTTTAAGAAATAAAATACTAACAAAAAGAGTACCTTACCTTCCTCAGACCTTTTCCTTTCTCTCTTTGGTTTCAGTTCGTTCTTTTTCCTCCTGAGGGTAGTTGCTGTCATGAATTTAGGTATATCCAGTTCATGTTTTTAACTATGCATGTATTCAGAAAAACATACGTTTTTAAAGGATTTACATATATGGAATCATTCAAGAATATCATATTTGTGATATTCTTGGTCATTTGATTCCTCTAGGATATCATCAACATTTCTGGAAAATATTCTTAGTCTGTGTGAGTGACATTATTTCATATGTCTCTCACAGATAACGTATATAGAGAAGAATTCCTTGCATACTCTAGGGATAATATTCCTTAAGGATCCACACAATTTTAAATAGTACTATAGCAGTACAACATAGCCGAGTTGAGAGAGAAGCTGATGTTGTGGGGTCAAGCCTGCTTGCACAGACTCATTCTAGCGTCCCCCACAGCAGCCTCATAGTGTGAAATCGAATTGGTGGTTTAGCAGAAATAACTTTTCTTTTACATGTCCTGGACTTTGGGTTTGCTGTCAAAATCAAAATTAATTTTAAATTCTCAGATATCTGCTTTCTATATTTATGAGACAGTTTTTTCAGTAAATATTATGTTTCATCCTTGTTCAATGTAGAATATTGAAGCAAAACATTGATTTAGAGGATACATTGCTTAATAATAACACGTTTTATTCAGCTTGGAAAATTATCAAGAATTAGGGCTTCATCTGAGACTACTAGTCGTTCAAAATTACTTAAAAGTAAAATACAATCCTCTAGGGTTTGCTGCTGCTTTAGAAATTGCATGACTACTGACTGTTTTCAGCCCCTAAATTTTGATTTATCTTAAATTTATCTCTTGGGGAGCAGTAAAAAAGTATGTTTAAGTAGTTGTTTAGTTTGTGGATGGACTCATTATAGACATACGAAATGAAACATGCTGTTTTTGAGTGTAATATTTTAATAAAGTGAAAATTTAACATTTTTAGGCTTGTACATTTAAAAAACAAGAAATGAGGAATTTTTTTTCCCCTCCGTGATATCAGCACTGTACTGACATTAATGATACAGGAGAAATCCAGTTTACCGGAGGACTCTGCCTCCCTTTTTATTTTACTTGATATTCTTACTGATTTTCATATCATTTTAATATATCTGTATCTAAATCTGGCTTTATTGCCTTTCAATCTGTAATTTTTAATAAAGGCAACTAAATAGCTTTTCTTAACAAAAAAAAAGCCATTTTTTATGACATGTAAATATTTTTAAACTTTTTATTTTGAAATAATTTCGTACTTACAGAAAAGATACAAAACCTAAAGGAATTCCTTTATATCGTTCACCTAGATTCTCCAAATGTTAGCATTTTATATTTGCTTTATTCTCTGTCTATAAAGATACGTACCTATGCAAATATACACACATGCAAATATTTTTCTCTGAACTATTTGAGAGTGAGTTGGAAATATAATGTCCCATCACCCCTAAATATTTTAGTGCGTATGTCCCAGAACAGGACATTGAGTTGTCAAAATCACAAAACTAATCTTGATACAATAAAAAATCTAGTTATAGACCTGATTCAGGTTTCACCACTTCCATTATTGTCCTTTATGGCAAAAGGAAGAAAAAAAATACTGGTCTAGAATCCAGTCTAGGACCACATGTTTGAATTAGTTATTATGTCCCTTTAATCTGGAGCAAGTACTCAGTCTTTTTTTTGTATTTCTTTCTTTTTTTTTTTTTTTTTTAAGAGTTTATTCATTTTGGAGAGAGAGTGAGCAAGAGAGTGCATGCAAGTGCTCTTGAGTGGAGAGGGTTAGAGGGGGAGGGAGAGGGAGAAAGAATCTGAAGCAGACTCCACACTGACTGAGCCACCCAGGTGCCCCTTTTTTGTCATTCTTATTTAACCTTATTGCTTTTGAAGAATACAGACCATTTATTTTACAGAATGTTTCTCAGTTTGGGATTGTCTGATACTTCCTCATGATTAGTTAGGTTCAGATTATGTACTTTTGGCAGTAATACCACAGAAATGATATTGTATCCTTTTTTAGTGGATTGTATCACTAGACACATGGTATAATTTGTCCCAGATGTTAATTTTGATCAGTTGGTTAAAGTTGTGTCTGCTGGGTTTCTCTATAAGGTTATTATTTTTTCTTTATGTGTAATAAGAATCCTATGGGAAGATACTTTCAGACTATCTTGTTTCTTTTCAAACTTTCAACCACTGGTTTTAACATCCATTTTTCTTTCCTAAAATAGTTACCACTGTGTGGTAGTTGCCAACTGGTATTTTGCAAATTCCATCATTCCTTCTATGGTTTTTAGTCTCATTTTACTGTAAGGAAGAATTTTTCTTTCTCATTCATTCAGTAATACCTCTATAAAAACCTGATTTTTCATATTATTCTTTAGACTATATCATCAATATCATTGTGATAAAATAACCTATCATTAATACTATTAATATCTTTAATTTTGATGCTCAAATTTTTTTCAGATTTGGCCAGTGGGAGCCATTAAAGGTGGCTTTTTGTCCTTTTGATGTGGCCCTAGTATTCTTTAGGCTTTTTGCTACTTTTTGACCCAGCAAAATAATTCAGATTCATCTTGTACTTTCTGTTCTTCAATATTAGAATCAGCCTTTTTTTTTTTTTTTTCCCTGAGACACCCTTGTTCCTTTTAGTGGAAAATGCTATTAAGGAACCAAATTTTGGGGATGGGTGGCTCAGTCGGTTAAGTGTCTGCCTTCGGCTCAGGTCATGATCCTCGGGGTCCTGGGATCAAGTCTTGCATCAGGCTCCTTGCTTAGTAGGGAGCCTGCTTCTCCCTCTGCCTGCCACTCCCCGTGCTTGTGTATGCTCTCTCTCTCTCTCTGACAAATAAGATCTTTAAGAAAAAAAAAAAGGAACCAAATTTTGGACACTAGGTATATTCATTGTTACTGAGGGTCACTGCCTCGAGCCTTCTTGGGAGTCAGAACTAGGATGTACTTGTGTGCATGTATATACACACACATCTGTATCCAGTTTTGTATTTATATAAATTAAGAACTCTTAATTCATAGTGATACTACTAGCTCCAGAATACCAGAAGTTCATTGTAGCCTTCCACTTTTTCATGTTTGTAATGCAGTTCTCTGACAGTGAGAAACTTGGCTTCCATTATCTACAGTGTATTGATGTTTTGCTCGAACTAGAATACTTATTATAGTGCTTTCAGAATTGTTAATCCATACCACACACAGTGAGAAGTATACTAACTGGAGTTCAATATTTACTTAGTTTTTATCTTTTTTAAAAAAGATGAGAGGGAGGGAGAGTCCTAAGCAGTCTCTTGACCCTGAGATCATGACCTGAGCTGAAACCCAAGAGTCAGAGGCTTAACCCACTGCGCCACCCAGGCCCCCTACTTAGTTTTTATCTTAAGACAGAGGGCTAGTCATAATACTGTGTTCATAAATTACTTGGGTTAGTCCCTTTCCCCACTTCAGTGTGGTTGTTACTGTTTTTGTTTTTTTTTTTAAATAAAATTAGCTGAATTTGTTTCTGTTGTATTCTGTTTTGCTTTATGTGCATCCTGCCTCTTTTAAAGTTTTATTTACTTTTGAATATACAGTTTTGTGTATATACATTAAAAATTAAATGATACAGAAATTGTTATTTGAATTTACTGTTGAACTGCTCTTACTTTGTCATTTTTAGCCAAAACCTATTGATGTACAAGTCATTACACACCACATGCAGCGATATGCAGTTTGGTTTGGAGGATCCATGCTGGCTTCCACGGTGAGATAAAGCTTACATTTAAAATTTGATTTTTTTTTTCCAGTTAGAAGAAATAGCCAATACATATATAATATAGAATAACAAGGGAAATTTCTTTAAATTTATCTGCAATATATCTGTATATTACATGAGGAAGTTTTAAAATTGGTTACATATATATGTACATAGTATTTTAAAAAGTAGAAGTTATTTGGATTTTATTTTTTGCTTGTTTTTTAGAGTGAAAATTTAGTTTTAAAATTCATCTGTAGGGAAAGTTCTTTTAATCTTGTGATGATACAGATATTAGAAGGTTCATTGTTTTTTTGTGCAAATATTTAAAAACACTAAGATCACTGCATAGGAAGTGTGATGTTCAAAAGTTAGTAGAGGGAATTATTCTAAGGGTCCTTTCCCCAAACCAAAACATCTTAAAACCTCTTTAAAAGGTAATTTAGCATCATTAGCCTATTAAATATCAGTGCTTTATCCTGTAGTACACATAATATTAAATAAAATGAAGAAGCTTTTATCTGAATTACTGAAAATTACATAAACTTGGATTTTTAAAACCATTTAAAAATAAGAGGTAAAAGTTACTTTCTTCCTTAATTTTAGTTATCTTCTGTTTGTGCCATATAATAACCTGGTGAGTTTGTAAGTTTGCCCTTTGAAGAAGTTAACAGAGAGAGCGCCTCTGTCTATACCAGACCTTTAGTGAGGAAAGCAAGTTAATCTAGAAGTTTTTGTATATGACTAAGAGGAGTTTATATTTTATTTTATTTTAAAAATTTTATTTATTTTAGAGAGTGAGAAAGAGAGTGAGTGTTGGGGGTGGGGGAGCAGAGGGAGAGGGAGAGAGAATCTGAAGCAGACTCCCCAGCGCTCAGCAGGGAGCCCAACGAGGGCTTGATCCCATGACCCTGAGATCATTGACCTGAACTTAAAGAGTCGGACACTTAACTGACTGCACTGCTGAGGTGCCCCTTATTTATATTTGAGATTAATGCTGCTTTTTTAGAGTACTGATTTATTGTACAATGTGGGGAAATCTTATCAAAATAGTCTGAGCTTTTGAGAATCAGTCTTCCAGTCCTCAGAATTTCAGAATCATGCTGAGGTAGGGGGATATGTGTTAGGACATGTGTTAAATCCTACTCTTCATTTCTGATAAAGATTTATAGCTGATTTTAAGTCACGGTTTCTAGAATTTTTAAGCTTCATTCAAATATCGAGATGGACTAATAATAAACATTTTAGATTTAACAAATCTATTTTAAAGCATACTGAGAGGGTGGTACATTTTTGGCCTTTGTAAAAATGCATGTTTTTATTTTCAGCCCGAGTTCTACCAAGTATGCCACACCAAAAAGGATTATGAAGAAATTGGACCTAGCATTTGTCGTCACAATCCAGTGTTTGGAGTCATGTCGTAAAATTGATTTCATAATTATTGGGGTTAGGGAGGTGGGGAAGAAATAATCTTTCTGATTACCTGTTTTGTCTGGATGGCTGGTTTTGAGGTTTTAAACCTGACTTGAAGTAAGAAGACCAAACATAATTATACAGGAATATTTTAATAAGTATATCAACATGAGAATGTAGAGGAGAGCCAAAATGATTAAGTGTTTTTCTTTAGACTGGATATTTGAATCTTATGTGTAACAAAAAGAAGTGGGTTTTAGTTCTTTCTGTGCCCCTGATATTTTGTATATTATTGAATTATCCAAGATTTGATGGGATTTATCGGTATGTAGATAGCTCTATAATGCTTGAGTTGTACACTTCTAAGTGTGCAATGCAAGAGCTTGTTTATATTTCATACTTTTTATACTTTGAGGAAAAAAGTCAAAGAAAAACTAGTATTTGAGGAAAAACAAGTGACCAAGTAAAGGATAAATTAAGAAAAAAAAAAAGCCTCATGAGACTTGGCGTACACACACACTCATGGGATTCCAGTTATTACAAATGGCTTCCACCCCCTTGTACCCCACAGTGGTTTTCTTTGCAAGTGCTTTTGGAACTAAGAAGCTAGTATCTTGGATTAACTGATGCCCACTAGTGCTTTCTGATTACTCGAATCCTGTTTCTTGCTTTAAAGAAAAAGTAAAGATAAGACTGTTGGACCAGTACTGCAGTTCTGTAGTGTCATTTCTTATTAAAAATAAATAATTTGATTACCAAAATTGGTATATTTAAAGCCTAACACCATTCTAATAAAGGCACAGATTTCTTTTTAATACTTGTTTCAAGCTCTTTAATCTCTTTATAAGTTAACTAATCTATTTTCTTCAAACCTCTGCAATAGTTCTTTAAAATCACAACAGTTGGTTAGCAAGCTGACTTTTTTATGTGCTCTAAACAAATAATTGTGAAATTTTAATACATTGAGTGCTTTCATTTTGATAACTGGATCTCCATTTGATATTTTCATTTGTATAACTCATTTGCAGTCTGAAAATTTTTTTAGTGCCAGTCCCTGACATATCATGGAAAGTTAATTTTCTTTGCATTTTAAAATATCTGGACCATGAAGAAAAAGTGATGAAAATAAATTAAAACTGAATTACCTTTTCTAATGTTTTTTTTTTTTTTAGAAGCAGTGTCATTCTACTTTGTGTGTATGTATTTTATATGATTTCTGTTTCTGTTGGAATAGTGGAATTCATTGAAATCTCTATAATGTGTATGGTAGAAAATATCTGTGAACTTGAAATTTTACCAGTTATATTTATAGAAGAATAAAAATAGAAGATGTTTTTTAGGCTTTTTAGAACTTCAGCATTAATGCCAGTGAACACTTGAACTTCATTATCCATGAAAATGCACATAGAATTAGTATATGTCTATCTAAAAGTTAAAGAACAATGAAAGGGTCTTTGTTGTTTGTATTTAATATAAAGATAGAATTGAGGAGTAAACTTTAGATTTCATTTAGAATGAGGCAGGATACTTAAAATTATATTAATCATTTCTGTGAAACTTTGAGTATGGGAGTAAAGAGCAAAGTGTATGTCCTCTGGTAGTGGTAGTATCAGAATCAAAGATCTTTTTTTTTTTCCCCCCCTCACTTAAAAAAGTAGTTCATGAACATGTTAAAAAAAACAAAAAAACAAAAAACTATTCAAACAGTACCAAAGAGTAGTGAAAGTAGGTTTCCTTTTCACTCTATCTTTTCTTATTTTCCCATTACAGTTAGAAATGTCCTTGTGTCCTTGTAATTTTCTGTGTATATAGAAAGAAGTATAGCTCCCTTATTTTAACATGAATTAGAGTTTGCTACATATACTGTTCTTCATTCTGCTTTTTCAAAGATCTTTTGATACAGAACTAAATGGATAAGCATTAAAGATTTCATCCTCTTGGTCCAATAAAGTATTATTAGCATTGCCTTAAATATGTCTTTTCCACCTAGTATTATTGAATAGTAAATGAGTAAGCTCAAAAGACATGTTTACAGAGCCACAGATTACAATCTCATGCATACTTTATAAAGATGTTAACTGATATAAAAATGTGAAGGTCAAAAATTTTCCTTTAAACTTACATGTATTTAGGGAAACAAGAAGACTCAAACGTTTGCTATATATTTCTTGATAACCCTTTTCCTCTGCCTTTATAGGACTTAGCTATAATATGATAGAAACAGTGCTCTTATTTCTTCACATCTTTCCTATCACTGTATATCATTTTTCAACTTACAGCACCTTTGGTTGTATATGTATAGATGCTGGCCAAGATGAATTCAAATCTGCAACACTGATTCGATGTCAAGCTACATGAGCGTGGTACATTGGAAAAACACCAAACTGAGACCAGTGATTGAAATTTTTATTCTGGTTCTACAAATTGATGTTAGAACTCCTTCAACTTTAATTTTGTTGTTGTTGTTGTTAAAACATGGAAGATAAATTTGTATAATCTTAGACAAATTCTTTGAACTTTCTGGACCTTAATTTAGTTTACATAGAAGGTGGTGTTATATGAATTGTATGGATTAACAATGCAGTTTTTATGATTTGTGAGAATTGATTCATTTGTGATAGTAAAGATGTTTTCTGATGTCTCCATTTTAATAGGCAGGGCTTTCATCAATTGGGAAATATTAACGGACAGAAATAAAGTAGATGATGTTTCTCGAACTTGCCTACTCTTCAGTAAGCTGGTTTTCACAACTTAATCTTTACCCCTTAGTAAATGGCATAGACCTTCTTCCGGTCTGCCTTCCTTTTTGATAAAAGATACAGCAGTTATCTGTTCAGGTCCACCAATATAATTTTTTGGTTTGCTTTCAAAGCTACTTGAACAAGTTGAAATAACTGTTCCTGCAGTTATTTGTAGGAATATCTTCAGAAATAATAATATGAAGTATAGGGATAATAGGCTATTATATTATTTATTTACTTTCTCCAGAGAGGTCCTAGAGAATATATCTACAGAAATAGAAACTTTCTTCATTCAGATAACCATAATGGTGGTACCAGAGTACTTTGTAACATTGTTGATGAAATTATTTATAGTGTCAAAGGGTATTTGTGCTATTGTAAAGAGTGTTGTTGTTCCTCTAAATACTGGACTAATCAGTCCGTGATAAAGTCCAGTGTATTTCTGCTTTTCTTACCAGCTCAGCTTTGACTCCTGTGACCTTCTACTCCTTTATCTGGTTCATATCACCATGCCTGAGTACCTCCAATAGCCTTCTGCAGTCTCTGTAGCTATTAGCACCTAGATTCCCAACTTAGGTTAATGTCACTAAATATATTACCTAAAGTACACAGAAACGAACATACTTAAAACTCTGAGTGAAACCTCCTACTCTGTGCCCTAGAGCATATTTCAGTGTAATAGCATGTAGCCTATACTCTTGGCCATGGGCAGATTTGTCAGCAAGAAGCTATGGGGAACTTTTACAGCAAATCCTAAAAATAAGTACTTGGTTTTTATAGTTAGGCCCATATCACATCTAAGCTGATCTTAAGAATTTTTAAATCTGTAGGAGGGTCTGGAGACTTGAAAGGATTTCTGCTACTCTTTGTTGATGATTCCTCAATACTGTTCATTCGTCTTCCATAGTATTTGTTTATCAGCATACCAGCACTTTCATGATAATGTGCTTGGTCTTGATAGAATCTTAACAAAAATAAATTAAAATCTGGTTGTCTCTGGTACTTTCTATGCCATAACCCAGTTTAACTGATGGCACTTGGAACTTGGGAGCTGAATTAAATAACACCTATTTGATTTCAGAATTGTATTAATCTTGCTCCAAGTGAATGCAGCAGCAGTAAAAGGTACAAAAATACAAATGAATGATTTAGCAAAAATGGCAACTGAAAGAAAAAACTGAGAAAATTAAAAATTAGAAAAAAATTGTGTTATTTTGATTTAACAAATGATTGATCTTTACTGTTTTTCAGCATTCTCTCACTTTTGGTGACTTTTATACATTACATTAAAACTAAGGTGCTGAATCAAAATGGTTTCACATTTATTCAAACACTACAACTCATTTATACTACCCATGTACTGCATCAGGTTTTGGGCCTCCAGTCCCAGAGGCATTTCTTAACCACATACTGTGTTTCAGTCACTGTGTCTGATGATGAATAAAACTTTCTGTCCTGAGCTAGTGTAGTGGTAAATACACAGAGGAGTGAGATTTCAGAGATGTCTTAATAAGCCTAGGATTTTTCTTCATAAAGATGATGTTGGTTGTGGTGGTGGTTTTGAGGGAAAAAAACTCGGCTAAGTACGATAAAAGTTACAATGTGTGGCTCTTGTTTAAAATTAGTCTTTTATGTGTTCCTGACATTCTTAAAACAGTGAGAAATGTTAAATCCAACAATAGTTGAAGAAAGTAATTTCATAGTAGGGATCATTCTTATTCATTTGGTATTTCTAGTGCCTTACATATTACCTGGCACATAGTAGTGGTTCAGTAAATGTGTTTGATAGATGAATGGATGAGTGAATAAAATCCATCTTTCATTGTGAAATTAAAACTGAGTAATTTGTGTATATAGTTTTTGGTCCTTTAAAAAATACCCGTATTTATCGAGGAAGTAAAACTGAATTACTACATTTTTCTGTTCCTCTAGTTTTTATCTTAAATAAAACAGTGATATTCTGTATAAAACAGTGAAGGATTATTAAGTGATCATAAATTTTCTGAAGTGGGCCTTCAGTAGTTCTTTAGGTTTTGGTAGTTTTTAAGTCTTTGTAGTATAAATGATTGTGCACTCTAAAGCTGAGCATTGTACAATGCTAACTGAAATGCTTTAAAATATTTGGTACCATTCAACAACAATAGTAGAAACTCTACTAATTTCTAGCTTTGCTTTTTTGTGGACCAGTTTTGATTCTCTCTTATCCAAATCCCATTTTGAGATAATTTAGAGATAATGACTTAAATCAAAACTTCCACCATTTTCTTTTCTTTTTTCTTTATTTGAGAGAGCATGAGAAGGGGAAGGGGCAAAGGGAGAGGGAGAAGCAGGCTCCCCACTGAGCAGGGAACCTGATGCGGAACTCTATCCCAGGATCCCAAGATCATGACCTGAGCCGAAAGCAGATGCTTAACCAACTGAGCCACCCAGGTGCCCCCAAATTTCCTCCATTTTCAGTGAATGAGAATCATTGGTATGGTAGATTGTTCCTCTTTCTTGGAGGCTTATTAGAAAGTTGATACTGGAATTGAGAGTACATTCGTTCTCTTATTAGGAGTACACAGTATCTTCTGCAAACAAATTAAGAATCTACTGTTCAGAGGGTTGTGCAGTAAGAAAATATGAGACTTGTGCTTTGGTGCAGTAATGCTTAGAGATCTCTTGTACCTTTTTGAGATGACCAAAGTACAGAGCAGTTCTATTAGAATAGACTGATTTCTCTTTCCCAAAACGTTGAATGGTGAGTAAGAATTTGGTAGGTGGAGAGTAGGTAGAGAAGATATTTTAGGTATGGAAGAAGCAGCCTGAGTAACAGTTAGTGACTGTGGGCAGGGGTGAGTGTGTTATGACTGTAAGCAAGTTGGAAATAGTGGCGGGTTGCATTGGGGATGTCTGCTGTCCTCACGCATGGACTGCAACTTAAAAATGGATGCAGTTAAGGTTGAGACCACTCATGCAAACAACTGACATCAGTAATACGGAATTTTCAGTTTGGTCTAGTCCTAATCATATTGTACAGATGAGGGAACACACCGATATTATAAGTGACTTGGCAAAGGCCATATAAGTAGTTAGGGGCAGAATAAGACTCGGTAATGATTTTTTTAATGTTTTATTTATACTGAATAGCATATGGCTTATTAAATAGTTTTCTCAAAATTTACTTGGCAATGACCCATTGAGTTGGGAGAGCTGATACCATTATTGTTGTAGATGCTGCTGATGAGAGGGAGGTATTAAATGACCTTCAATATGTCTACCAAATCACGCGTGATGCCCATAGTTAGCAGGTTAAAGTGCTGAGCTAATAGCAAGAGCCTAAAACTAAGCAAGTCTGTTGGAGACTGAATTGGATGTTATGAGGAAATGATCTCTTTAAAAAAAGAGAAAGAAAAAAGAGACCGCTCTGTATACAGAACAGCCTTTGAAACATTGAACTGTTGTGATCTAGGCCAAGTAGTATATTTGAGCTCTTGCACATTTTGGCCATGTCTCTCCAAATTAGCTAGATTTATGTACCTATTAGCAGATCTCCTACTGAAACTTAAACTTGTCAGTGACATAACTGGATTTTTATGAATTAGAAAGTACCTGAACTGGTTTTAGAGACTGGGAGAGCATCTTTAGGCTACAGATGAAAGTGAACTTTGTGATAATGTTAGGAAATACAATTCTTGGCATGTGGCAAGTGCTCAAATATTTGTTGAATAAAGTTCTGGATAAAAAGCACTTGTGAAAATGGTGTTTCTGATCCTATCACTGTTTTGATAGTAATTAAGAATACTTATGATATAAGTAGGGTGATAGTCTATTTTTAAAATAGATCACGATATGTTTGGGGCACCTGGGTGGCTTAGTTGGTTGAACATCTGACTCTTGATTTTGGCTTGGGTTATGATCTCAGGGTTGTGGGATGGAGCCACACATCAGGCTCCACACCGGGCAGAGGAGCCTGCTTGGGATTCTCTCTCCCTCTCTAAAAAAAAAAAAAAAAAATCAAGTTTGGTACGAATTACAATACTATTTACATATCCATTTATAGCTGTCTTTTAAAAATTCATCCCTTTCAAGATGGTCCATTGAAAAAGTGTTTCAACCCTTATACGAATGTATGTTTTAATAAACTCAAGATGAATGATCTGCTAATGAACTCATATTCGGATTACATTTGAATTGTATGTCTGTGGATTCACCTGCCTCTAATATATCTCGAAAGAAATAGGGTTATTTGAACAGTACTAAATTTTTTACCTATTTTTTTTCTTCACTTTCATAAAACCGAAAGTTGCAACTTTGTGGGCATTATTCTTTAGGGCACTTGAAGCATGACTGAAATGGCTTTAAGTAACTGCTCCCCCCCCACCCCCACCCCGCCCCAAGGAAGTGACTTCTTAAACTCCCAGGTAGAAGAATTTTCATTCAGGCATTAGCATTCTAGTAGTAGTCTTGAAATTGAAGTAACTACTTGTCTTTGACCTCTTTCACAAAGAAGACAGTGGTTTTTTCAGAGACATTTAGCAAGAGAAGAAAGGAGAGGCAGATGTGGCTTTTGAGTTTTGAATCTTTCAGTCCATCCACTAGATGTCTCTTTTTCTCCTCTCATCTGTGAATGAATATATTCCAATTAAATTTGCTGCTGTCAAAAGCAAGTTGGATCTAAGTTATGGAAATAACACATTTCATGTTTCCATTTAAAGTGTGCCATTTTCAGCAACATACCCATGATTTCAGTAAAAACAAAGATGTTCCTTAGGCTGTGACAGTAATTCAGTGGAATTTATTCAGCAGGATCAGTTTGGAACGTTTTATATGCTCAACACTGTTCAAGGTGTGTGGGGATATAATAGGCAAAACAGACATGTTTTTGCCTCCTGGAACTTTAAAAGAATGTTCAGGCCACAGCAAAATATATTAAAACTTCAATCTGAGAACCATCATCATTTATATTCTTGTTTTAAGGAAAGCCAGAAAAGGTAAGGGTTTGGGTAATATTTTAAGCTTTTTTTCATGCTTAAAGTTCAGTTTTTAATAGTACTTCCTAGTATTCTCCACGTTTCTTTATAATTTTGTACAATTTCTCTTTAGTGATAAGGATCATTGAAAAGATGTAAAGTTTGATTGCAGAGTCAACAAAGAAATGGAAGACAGATTTCCTTCCCTAACTATTAAGGTACATGGACATGATAATTGCCTTTAATTCATCATGCAGATATCAGGCAACCATCAGCTTAATGTCCCACATTTTCCTATTAATATATGTAGTGTAAATGAAGGTTCTTTTCTGGAAACAAAGTTCAAAAACTATTATTGTTTTGCAACATGGGATGTAGAACTCCATGAGTAGTTTGTTTTACATGATTGGTTTAGCCAGTTCTTACTGTTTTAGCATAGAACTAACCATAGGCAGCCTGGTCCTAAGATACTTGAACTTTGGGATGGGAGAGGATTGTGATTTTGGTGGTAAATTCCAGAATATATTAAGTCCGGATATTCCCTCCTCTGTTCTATAGTCTAATAATTTATTGGTTAGTGATTTCCCATAGAAAATCCCAACTTTTTTTCCCTAACCGATGAATGTCTTAACAGTTGTAACAAAAACAGACTTTATGGTGTTCTGTGACCTAATAATTGTGTCGTCTGGGTTGCTTGTGTTCTTGGGTAGATAATGGCCCATTCCCAAGAAGCTTTCCTGCTTGGGCCCATTATGGTCTCAAAAGTGAGCAACATAACAATAGCAGAAGGAAGTGATTAAAGGTTAAGTGGATGTGGGGCATTTTAGCGGAAGTAGTAAATAAACTGGTTCTACTTTATCAAACAAGCATTTTTCTCTTCTCTATGTGCTGCTATGTTCTTCTAGAGCATCCTCATAAACCTCAAAATGAACTCAGCACAAGCCAAAGCTCACTCTTCAAAGAATCTCCCCCCACCTCTGTCCCATGGCTATTTGAGTTTGGGGGTTGGTGATTCAGATTGAGATCAAAGCTCCCTGAAGCTAAATACAAATGTTTTGAAAAATGAAATAAATGTCCCATGTATTGTTTTGACTTTGCATAAGTTAAATTTTAGGTGGCCTTGAGTTACTTCGCAGTGAGGGAACTTTCAGATTACACCAGGTGGGAGACCTCTGGCTCGAAGACACAGCTATAGTAATAACACATGTCATGTTGCTCCTTATCTCAAAAGGGGGCTCCACATGTTGAATGAAAACAAAGCAGTCTTTTTTTTAGGGAGAGGCATTGCTGACATTTGTCATCACTGCTGCCTCTGAACGTGTGTCTTATGTGCCCTGAGATGAATGCCCGTTGTCCCAGATGTGGCTGATCATCAGGACGTGGAAGAACGCTTGGTAAGGAATGTTCTTTAAGAATGGTTTTCATTTGGTAATCTCAATGTTGACGTGAACTCTTGCTTGCAGTTTGGTGCAAAGCAGAACTGCATTATGAGATGGGAATTCTGGCGTTCACCAAATCCTTGTAAGTTTACCCTAGAGTTATTCAATGCATAGAAAGAGTCTAGTGTCATTTCTTTAGGTCTTGTGAACAACAGCTTTTTGTACTGGTTGCTCTCTGGTTTTCACCCACCAGGCCAGTTTACAAACAACTTGAAGTGTGTTAACATTTCATGATGAGAGGAAGTGGAAAGCGTTCCTCTGACACAAAAGCCCTTTACTTAAGGGGTACTTTGGGGTTAAGAACAGTTTTCCACTCCAAATGGTTTCATTATATTCTCTATAATGGGTGTGATTGTTTAAAGATGACATATTTGAACTGAGATGATCGAACAGACATTACTTGAACAAATAAAAACTTGACAGGCTATGCCTTTTTAAGCAATTATGTATGCCTAGGGCAGGATAAGATAGAAAGTGCTGATTATTGTCACCATTCATAAGAGCAAAATCTGAATGATGCAGATTTGAAAGTATACTGCTCTTGTAGAAGAAGGCTAACCCGTGTGCCTAGCTGCTTGCTTCTTTTGCAAGTTCCCTTTGTAGGTGCAACTTTGCTGAATGGATTCCTGTTGAAATCCTGTTAGATGTTTCTTCCAGCTGAGGAAGAATGGCCTGCCTTCAGTTTTGCAAGTGGGAGGTCTTTCTGGTGTTAGAAGAGCTTCCTAACCTGCCACTTGATGTCGCCTGATCTTAGTTTTGCTTGGGCCTGATATGCCGTCATTGATGAAGTTGAAATACTGCTATTTCTTGGTAATCAGGTTAAATCCAGAGGATATTTATGAGCACCCACCACATCGGAGACAACTGCTAGATCTTGATGGGGATACAGCACTTTGTAGTCTAGCTTGGAGACAGCTCTGAACATTACTAACCAAAATGCAGGGCATTGTGTTTCGAGTTGTCATGAGGTGAGAAAGTAAAAATTAGCTCAGACTAAGAAAATATAAATCTGCCTTGCCCTGCATCAGATACAGATAACACCAGCTGTAGTTAACAGGAAAAAATATTTTTCCCAAGGACATGCTGCAGCTGTAACCTGTCATAACAACTCCCTTCCAGTGTCTACTGCTTTCTCACTCAGAGGAACTTTGTTCTCTAAAATCAAACTATCAGAAATTTTGCTATTTGAGATGACATGGGTAAGAATGAAATATCCCACTTTTACATAATTTACTTTGATCCAGAGAAGTTGCCTCGGTTTCCAAACAAGGTACAGAGCTTCAGATAAGGGGTTTTGGGACACAGCACTCCACATCTAAACTTTAGTTTCCAAGGATATGGGCCCCTTGTTCCACTTTGCAGTCCAGATTTGATGTCCAGCCCTCTTCGTTCAGTCCTGCTTTGCTCTGAGCGTATCACCATATTAATTTATTTAAATTTTTGTTTAAATGCCCAACCCCAAATCTTGTAATTTCCACCTTTCCTCCATGTGCTGTGTCCTTCAGAGTAATGGGTCAGTAAACGACTTTGTCAGACTATTGATTTGCTCCTGAGGCCTTAGGCTGATGGGCTAGGACAGAAGTGCATTAAAAGTGCAAAGCACAGTAGGATCCAGAAACTGATTTTGACTGAGTGTTCAGGAACACTTCAAGAAGGCAGTTGCATTAATGATTTATTAGGTGTCACTCTTTAACAGTTTGATATTACAGATTTGAGACCATGTAAACTTTCTCCTTTTTGACAATTACATTTTTTTGATTTTTTTTCATTTTGACAATTCTCAATCTAGCATTAAATATATGTGTATGTGTAATGTATTTACATAAGATGTACATTACATACCGTCCTGTGTCGAGTTTTTTTCACTTTTATGATTTTATATGTAGATACTTTACTTCCACAAAAGTAGCATCTCTTCTTGGATGGTAGAGTCTGCCTGCTTAAAATTTCACCTGAGTTTTTTTCAATGTCTTGGCTGGTGTTGTGCAGTAGATGTTCAATAAATACTTTCCACATTGAATCAAGGAAGTTTTGTGTCTTAGCTATTTCTTTGATACTTTACCTAAGTTTGAAACCTGCAGATTGTGGTATCTTCATCACAATTCCACCTCTACCTTATAATATACAAATTACACTTAGGCAATGAGGCACTGAGCAATTGAAGCTTTTTATAGCTCCATTTGTCTGCAGTCACCTAAATGCCAATGGATAGATGTGTTTGTCATAATGTGTGGTAAGTGCAAATAAGCCCCCTGTTAGCAGTATCATTAGAGATAAAATAGATGCACAGGAACTCAAAGAGGTGATCAGCTGTCAGATTCCACTCTAAGGAAATAACAATGTCATTTGCAGTTGAAAATGTGCAGAAGTAAATGCACAATTCCTCACTTCAACCTGATTTGTTTTTCAAACCTTTGCGAATTTACTTTTGTTCATCCACCACTTCAGTTGAAGAAGAGTGAACTAAACCATCAATTAAAAATAGCTCAGGAAAATCACTGAAGACATTAATAGATTGGAATGTAGCAACATTGAAAGCACAGTCTCAATTTACTCAAGTGCCTTCACCCTGGGCCTTGCCCTTTATGTAGGGGACTGGTGGAGAAACGGAAATCTCTGCCTCTCAGAGCCTGGAATGGGGACTGTGTCCTTGATCTACCGATATCAGTACCTGTGCCCCTAGCATTTCCCCCCATCTTTCTGCTGTGCCCTTCTTGGTGGAGAGGCTCTGTCCTCAGGGTGTCTCCTCCTGTGGTTGACAGATGATGTTGCTGTTTCGGGCTTCACATCCAGACATAATCAAATCCAGCAGCAGAAGAGACCTCTCTTCCTGGGTGGTCATTTAATTTTAAGAGAGGAAAATTTCCTGCAAGCTTCTCAGAAGAGCTCTCCTTATGTCTCAGTGATCAGAATTGCCACGTATGTCTGTCCTAAGTGGGATGGATTTCAATGACTGGCTTAGTGGGAGACCGAGCGGAGGAATGTGACTTACTGAAACCTGGCAGTTTGGAAGGGGTGTATGTGCCCGCGTGCTTGGTGGTTAGATACATGTGCAACCATGTCTGCTGCACTCAGAGCAGAGCAGGGATTCAAGCCCAGTCTGTCTCATCCCGAAGCCCGCGTTTGTCTCACTCCCCAAGCTCACATGTGGATGAGGGTTTCCTGCATGTGGCTCTTGTAAAAACATGACTGGAACAAATCCCAGTTTTTGAGAGATTTGCACTTGTAATTATATTTGGGTTACATAAGTACTAAGATGTGTTCACTGGCTCTGAACATTAGCCAAGTGGTGCGTGGAACAACTGTGGTCTTGAGGGTGCCCCCCCCCAGCAAGAGGACGGCAGCATAAAACAATTCTTCTGACTGGTGTGAGTGTTTATAGTGTCCCTCTTGCTCTCTCCTTACTGAGAAGTGCTGGCTACTGAGTTTGGGAAGGTAGGTAGATTAAGGAGTCCCTTGAATTTCAGGCTAAGGGATATAGACTTTTTTTCCTTCCTGCTCCAAGGAATATAGAGTCATTAAAGATTTTAACCAGAGGAAGACATGACCCCGATTGTGATTTAGGGAGACTAAACAGAGTGGATAAGAATTGAGAGATTTATTAGAGGTTTTTACATTTGTGGGAGGTCTCTCAGTCCACGGAGTCTGGTGTGCCAGAAATGGCCATTTTTTCATTTTCTTCACGTTTAGTTTTCAGTTTCATTCTGCTGGGCTGATAGGAAATTCAGTATCAGCCATTCTTTGGCACTCCTGCCTTCCCAAGAATGCTCTGGAATCTGGAGGGATTACTACATGCCCGGTAGGCCTGGGAAGAACCCCTGACCTTCATTCCATCATGGTCGCACCGACATCCATGAAGGCTGGTGGCTTCCTATGGCTTAGAGTGTGCGAAGCTTTGTGAATTCTGGGACCCTTGTAGCCCAAGGTCCAGGTTCCCTAAAGACACCAGACGGCAGTCTCTGAGTGGTGTTTCCTTCTCCGGGTTCTGCCATCAGTACCGCTGCCATCACCGTCCCCCAATCTCCGACCTCTTTTTAAACTTTGAATTCAGTGAAATTTATAGACCTTCTGTGTTGAGTTGGAAGCATTTGGATAAATGGAATACCCATATAACCACATCCCATTGAAGGTACAGGACATTTCTCTCACTCCAGAAAGTTCCTTCCTGCCCCTTTCCAAGCAGTCCTCTTCCTACGCTGAGGTAGCTACTCTTCTGAGTTCTATCCCCATAGATTAGTGTGCCTGTTCTAGAATTTCATATAAATAGAATCCTACTCCAGCTTTTTTCCCCTCAACACTTTATCTGTGCGACTCATCATATTGTTGTGTATGACAATAGTCATTCGTTTTTGTTGCCTAGTATTTTTTTATTGTGGAATACTATTTCACTTTTTTTTTTCTTTCCCTTCTCTCTTCCTCTTTCCATAAAAGCGTCTCCTCCTTCACCTTGTTGCTCTCAAAGGCATTAAGTATGTTTTCTCCAATAAAAGCCAGAAAGGACTTTGCTAGAGGCAAGGATGCACAAAGTATTCACTGTCTTCATGGAATAGAGGAGGGAAAGGCAACATGAAAACACACAAATTGATATCTCAACAAATTAGCCTGCCCCACGGTCATCCCGGGAAGAGGTGATGAAGGCCTGAGTTAGAGTGGAACATGGAAACAGGGTAGAGAAAGCTGGTGCAGGGTGGCACCCATGGAGGTTGGTACCTCACCAGGCCTGGAAGGACAAGGCTGAGCAGTTTAGCCCGGGTGGTGCCTGACATGATCAGGTTGGGAGTAAGGGTGAGTGTTGGTGCCAATAGCAGAACTAGGAGTAGACCAGGTCTAGGATGGAAAATGATGAGTTAGTTTGGTACCTGTTGATTTTGAGGGGGGTATGGAAGGTAACACTGGAAATGCCCACTGGGTAGGTGAAAGTAGAGATCTCCAGCTCAGTAGCATCTTCAGAACTGAGGGTGAGGTCAAGAGTTATACACATAGGAGGTGAATGTTGAAATCATGAAAAAGGAAAGTTAAAGGAGATAAATAGGCAAGGACAGAGCTTTGAAGAATGCCATGCAGAGGGCTCAAGGAAGAAGAAGAGTCAAAGGGGCAAGGAGGGGTGGCAACAGTCTCAGGATGAGAATAGCAGGGTATGGAGTGTCTTGGGAACTAGGAGAGCAAAGGATAGGGGAGTAGCTGGCAGAAATGCCAAAGCTGCAGGGAGCTGACCAAGAAGAAGACAGAATGACAGGTCATTAAATTTCCCAACTGGAAGCTCACTGCTGGCTTTTGAGGGATCAACTACAGAAGAGAAATGGGAGTTGAAGTAGGTTGCATGGAGCTGAGGAGTAAAAGAGGGTACCGAGACACAGCCAGTAACTGTAAATAGCTTTTTTTAAGAAATGTGCACTTAGAGGAGTAAAAGAAGGGCTCAGGGGTAGCAGGAGAATGGGAGGAAAAGCTGGAGGACAGGTTGCAAGGTTTGTGTCCTTGGGAAGCATTGAGCAAATGGCCTGGGCAAAGGAGGCAGGAGAGAGTGTTTTTTTTTTTTTTTTTCTTTTATTATGTTATGTTAATCACCATACATTACATCATTAGTTTTTGATGTAGTGTTCCATGATTCATTGTTTGCGTATAACACCCAGTGCTCCATTCAATACGTGCCCTCTTTAATACCCATCACCAGGCTAACCCATCCCCCCACCCCCATCCCCTCTAGAACCCTCAGTTTGTTTCTTGGAGTCCATAGTGTCTCATGGTTCCTCTCCCCCTCCGATTTCCCCCCCTTCATTTTTTTTTTTTTTTAACATATAATGTATTATTTGTTTCAGAGGTACAGGTCTGTGATTCAATGGGGAAGCCAGCTGCAAAGATGGAGCCGAGGAGTGGGCTCTCAGCTTGGGATTGCCATAAACTGTGATCCGGGGCACAGTCGGGCCACTGCTCTTCCAGCAGCGACCCAACAAGTGGCAGATCCGGGGAGGAGTGGTGCGGGAGTGCACCGCAGGAATCTGCTGGGTTTGGAGATTCCAAACAGGGTTGTGTGCCAGAGATAGAAACGCTCAGTCACAGGCTGGGTGAGCATGGAGTGCAGCCGGAGACTGGGGAGACAGGAGTGATTGACTGCTTTTCTCTGGGGGCTCACTGAGGAGAGAGTGTTTCTGACTCAGTTTTCCAGAAGAGTTGTAAGAGACAGTGGGATGGAAAGTGCCAAGGGATGAGTGAATTAGAGGAATCCGTCTTCTGTTGGAGGAGGAGGAGATGATGGGTGAGCCCTTCCTGGGTGAGAATGGAGCATTCCCGCTGCAGTCGCTTGTTGTCAGCATGACATGCTCCTTAAGAGATTTTTCTGTTCTATTTACTCTGAATATAAACTCTGAAGTTTATAAAATGACCCCTTTAGGGTTCAGGAGGTTGGATTTCAAAGCAGTGCATATAGGGGAGGCCTTTTCCAACTGCTCAGGCTAGATGGTAGAGATCACTCTCCCAGGAGACAATCTGTAATGTCTTATCATATTGTGGCAGATGGCAGCAAGCCCTAGGTTAGGAACCCAACTATGATGTATTAGCAAGAGATACTGGCCATGTGTCCTTCAATCAGATTAATCAGGGATGGAACTACCGCATAAACAGGTGAGATTAGCATTGGCTGGGAGGCTGGCAAGGCAAACCTGGGACATACTCGACTTTGAATTCAGAAGCATTGCTTATTTGCATTCATTTTCAGAATTATATCTGCAGCACAAAAGGAGCTCCCAGAAGATTGGATGGGCTTCACAGTGAATATGATGCTTGTGAGCATGCGGTTTGCTCAGACTAGGATGATTCTGTAACTCCTTGAGTGCACGCCAGTGTACAGCAAGACAGAGACACTGTGGCTTTTTACTTGATTGCCAGGATCCTGGTTGTGTTCTGGAGGGTTGAAGTTGCCAGAAATCTGGCTACCTCTTAAAAAGGATGTTATACTTTTTGAAACCTCTAGCAAGTATTCTCAGTATGGCTACTGTAAAAGGTCCAAATATACACAGGTTGTAACATATGCAAATATATTTGTTGACCTTCTAGGTGGAGGACACTGGTCCAAGGCTGCCGCACTCATTCACATTGTGGTGGCTTCTTCATCAGATACTACAGCTTTATTACTGACCCCTCGAGAAATAAAGGGCACCTCCCACCTCCCACCTCCCTTCTCACACCTGTGGATCTTGAGACGTTCTGTCATTCTCTTACCATGGCCTAACCTCAAACTACTTATGGTTGGTGATATACATAGCAACATACAAATGAATAAACAGTGTGTGTAGGAAGCCGTCTTTCTGGAAGATTCCTGTATTCAAGGACAGTCGTTTTTCTAAATGTTTAGAAATCATTTCCTAAATTCTACCAGTGCGCCCTGAGTGAGGGTAGTTTAGGAAGTGGAGGCCCTAACCATATGTTGCCTTCCAGCTCCCACCTTCCTTCTTCCCTCCCACCACCATCCTGGGCTGCTTGCATGTAAACTCGCTCTGCCTGGAGTTGGATGCGGCACAGCACTAATCACCTGGAAGATGTGCTCTAGGCCTCTGGGAACACATACTCTATGACAGATGGCGGCAAATTAAACCAGCAATTGAAAAAAGACCTCTGTTAGAGGAGCCATTCCAGAGGGGAAGAGGCAGGGAAGACAAATCGCTGGAAAGTGGCCAGAACCATTTGGTGCTCGGCATCAATTTGATCAATAAACACTTCCTGAACACCTAGATAGAAGCTATTCCAGATTCCACAGGCACACACAAATATCAGAGAGACCAACATTCTGTCCTGTGTTTAGGAAGACGGACAGCACATGGAGAGGTGCATGGACAATTCTAGGCTGGCAGAAGTCTGAAGAAAGGCTTATGTAAGGTTGAGCTGAAAATTATAGCCACCACACAATAATATGATAATGCATGTCGATGGCTATGTCCTAGATGATATGCGGACAGTGGGAGAAACAAAATTGTGGGGTTTTGGAAGGGACACTGGACAGTCCCCTCAATTTAAAGATGAGGAAACTGAGGCCCCTTCTCCATGAGATGAAGTGGTTTGTTCAAGATCAAGGTCACTCAGTTGTTGGGAACCCTGTGATTAATAGTACTACGACCAGGAGTACCAATAATAGTACTAATGATAGTACTAACTGCTATTATTGGCTAAGATTATAGAGCACTTATGTGTGCCAGCCACTATCCTAAGTGCTTTAAGTATGTTAACTAATCTAATATAGCAGGTTATGTTATTTTCACCTCGGAAATGGTATTCTCACACATGGGAAAACTGAGGCAGAAGAGTAGCAGTACCTTGCCCAAAGTTCAACCAGTAAGTGGTAGAACTGAGACTCACATGCCACAGTTGGGCTCCAGAGCTTGTGCTCTTAATTTCTCAGTTCCTCATGGCCCCTCAGGCCTCTGACTCCTGGTCCAGTGCTCCTTGTCCTTGGACTGGGCATTGTCAGTGAGGTCAGGTGGCACTGAATGAGGGATTACATGACAAAAGTGATGTTTACCAATATGGCTTCAGTAGTCTACAGTCTCCATACTGTAGACTAGAGAAGAAATGGAGAAGGGGCAGCAGAGAGAAGAGTGTCTAAATACACTTATGATGAATGTTTGGACCACAGCAGGGATAGAGAAGATTACATTGGACAGGAATGGTTGGTTAGCAGTCATTCACTCCGTAGTATGAATCAGTCGGTCCTGTTGCTTATCCTTCTAGAAATCAGAACTCTATGACTGTAGAAGGAAGGAATGGAGAGAGGGTACAGCAAAGGGAAAGGGCAAAGGAACAAGAGTAGAAATGGGACAGATACTCATGACTTCCCTGTATTCCTCACAGAGGTCCTGATCTTTTGGGGGTGGTTCAGTGTACTTTAGGTAAATGTCCATTGCTCATTGAATGAGGTAAAGAAGGAAGAGAACAAAAAACAGAACAGAGAACAAGAAAGATGCCATCTCTTAGTGGGAAGGAGACCTTAGCTAGTGGATAAAGATCACTTAAGAGCCCAGCATGGTTTTGCAGATTGGGGTCTCCCTGAGGGAAAGACCCATCTCACTGTCCTAGCAGACAGCCTTCAGCTGTAGAGAGCCTCCTTGTCCAAGGTCCAGGCCTTCCTCATGTGACCCACATCCAATGACTGGCTGATGCAAGGGCATGAAGGCCAGGACAGAGGTTCAGCAGAAGGGGCCATGGTAAGCCGGGGAGAGGACCCCACAAAGGGTCACTGGCTGTGCGAACATGTTCATGGAATGAGGTGTGACTAGATTTCTCAAGATAAAACCCTCATCAATAAGTTTCTGTGATAAAGAGAAGCAAGAACTGTACTTTGAGAGGAAGAGAACAGACAACGAATAGCTGTTTGAATTCTTGGTGAACTGGACAGAGGAGACCAGAAAACAGAGACTCTTCTGGATGCTTCTGATTGGTTCTGAGAATAACTGCCTGCACGTGGAGTCCAGCATTTAAGGGGCTCAGCCCATATTTGAATGCAGAGCTCTCCTTCCGTCTCAGAGTAGCATTTCCATTGGCATGCTGCTGCATGGGCTCAAATGCAGGACGTGAGCAGTTTCCCAACTATCCACCAGATGGTACCTTCCTACCAGAAATTAGGTTTCAGGTTGTGGCACTCCACAGTGTTTTTCCACCCCACAGATCACCTACAGAATCAGACGCCTGCCCTGGCTACTGTTAAAGGAAAGGAAGCTGATGAGAACACATCTCAGGGTGGGAGCGCTGAAGGGCCAGGTGGGGGCGACTACAGTGTTTTTATTTTCACGAATATGGGACTGAAGCCAAAGTGTCCTTTTTGTGATGGGGAGAGCCATGTGCAGATATGTGGAATCGAGTCCTAGAGAAGTCTCCCAGGGAGGACAGGACTGTGAGTTCAGCTCCCGATAGGCCTGGTCATAAAAGTCCTCGGTGCCGCCTTGGTGGTGTTCCTCTGGAGTCTGCTCTGCGCTGCTGAGTGCTCTGAAATGTAGCCAGTTGTCCCATAAAAGAAAGCCTCTGTTGGAGACACTTGCTCATTGTTGAACAGTTTGGGTTCTGAGGCCTGAGCAGCAGCCTCCCCGGGTTGCTTAGTGTCCTTGCAACGGGAAGGCAACCGGTCTTTACTGCAGGGTGACCACCGTGTCCAGGTTTGTCTGGTACTTTCCTGCTCCTGGCACCGGGGTGGTTGGTCATCCTGCCTGCCTGGAACAGTACACACCAGGCACAAGGCTAGACCTTCACACACACGCAGTGAGCCGGGGGATTTGGGGCGGTGCAATAATATTTTCAAATTATGAATCATTTCGTCGCTGTTGTTTTCCTACCAGATTCCTGTGTCCCCTTTTGCCAGTGAGACTTATGTCAGGGAAGGCAACGTTCTGGAGGAAAGGGGTCTTCTCTTGGTTTCTGAGTTTCAGAAGTTTAGGCCGTAGCCGATAGATTTGGGAGAAGATGTGGTAAATAAATGCAATTTCCTCAGGTTGGGGAGAGAGGAGAGAGTGGCTGGGGTGATGAGAGATTGGGCCTCTGAACAGGGAGACACGTTGACTCTCATCTGCTTTCTGCCAACTGCCCTGGCAAGGATGGTTATGTGTGCTCTTAGGGTGAGGGCCCTGAGCCCCCTTGGCTGGGGGGGAGCAGAGAAGGGGTGTATAGACCTCAGAGAGGAGAGGGTTGTGTTCTCGCCCCAAAGCAGAGGGCCAGAGAGCTCCAGGGGCCTCGGAGAGGCGCAGAGCCAGCAGGGGAAATCTGTGGGCTTGCAGGCACCTCTCAGAGAGTGGACTGCAGCACAGTGCCCCTCCAGACTCGTGTCCACCTGGGGCTTCACCACACGGCTGGATTTGGTGCAGATATTGTCAAGTTAAGATGAGGTCGTCCTGGATTAGGGTGGGCCCTAATGCAATGCTTTAGTGTCCTTATAAGAAAAGGGAAATGTGGACCCAGAGCTGCACACACATCTGTGAAGATGGTAGCGGGGCCAAGGAACGCCCAGGACTGCCAGGAGTGACAAAGAGGCCAGGAAGGATCCTGTCCCAAAGCCTTTGGAAGGAGCCCGGCCCTGCTGACACCTCGATTTCAGACTTGCAGCCTCCACAACTGTGGGAGGATAAGTAAGTGTCTTGTCATTTTAAGCCAGCCAGGTTGTAGTGCTTTGTTCTGGCAGCCCCGGCCAACGATCCTGACAGGAGTGAGGATGATGGAGAGGCACTTAGCGTGGTCACAGCTGACGAGCAGGGAGGTGGGGAGGCCAGCACAGAGACCAGCACTGAGCACCAGATGGGCCCACCGTGGCACGGGACACCTACAGCAGGAGCCCGGACTATGGGCAGTGACATCTCTGATGTCAGGAAGAAGGAGGCCTAACACAGAAAGTACGTAAGAAAAGTAATGATTACTATTAAACTTGTCTTCTTGCTTGGGTTTGTGGGCTAAGATTTGCTGCTCCAGGAGCTGAGGCTTAGGGTGTCGACCAGCGAGTCAGCCACAGCCACCGAGCAGCCCCCTGTGATAGTGGGATTCAGGCCTGCCCCTGCCGGCTTGCCAAGCCCTCCTGTCCTTCATTATCATCCCCGGTTTTCCCTGCTACCTGCCTGACATTATGGCCAGACGGCACTGGGCCCTGTGCTCCAAGCACAAGCCTGTACTTCCTACGCCAGCCCTTAGATCAGCTGTACCTTTGCTGTGTCCTGTCTACATGCTCCCTGTTATGCCAGGCCTGGCACAGGAGGGCTTTCCGAGTCTCCCAAACACATTGTCATCTCCTTTTCAACTCTGACAATTGTCTTGGACTATTTTTGATGGCAGCCCCCAGTGTGTCTCATACTCCTTTGTATCCCCCCATGACACTAGCATGGGGTATACTCATTGCCAAAAACGCTACTGTATTCCACAACACACTGTGGACCATACGTCTTGGTTTGTGACTGAAGCAGGCCCTTTATGAGTTGGGGCATGGCCTCTTGCCTGGGCTGCACTGGTCCAACGGACAGAAGACTCTGTCGTCAGGACTGAAATATCATCAGCACTTACGGGTGTGATTTACGATTTTCCAAAAAGGTGAAGGAAGAATAAACATTTGGGGCCACTCTGAGGAACTGGTCCACGTGCATTGGGGGCGGCTCTTGTAGCCTCCCTAATAAAGCAGAGTAGGATCTGCAAGTCCCTTGGTGGCCTGATTTTATCACCTCACTGACTGCTTTTCACTCTCATATCTTCCTCTGCAGATGCCTGAAGTCCCCTGAACTGGCCACACACACCTGCATTCTGTAATCAGAGATAAGACATGAGAGGCAAGGTTTCTGGGAGGGAAAGGGAGCGATTTACATTCTCACTGAGGTCTGAGCGGCTGCTAGCAGATTCTTTCCCAAGAACAGGTTTCAACTTGGAGGAGGAAGTTGGGCAGGGAGAGAGCAGGGGTACCCTGAGCTGGCTCGCTGGCCAGGGTGGGGGTGAGCAGAAAAGAAGGAACAAGTGGCAGAAAGAGGGCCTGGGGACCCAAAGATGTAGTTCATCTACCTCCTTTTTTTTCTGTTATGGGCCCTGTCTGATTCTGACATTCAAGGGATCTCCAGACTGTTGATTTCACAAACCTAAAAAGCCATTTACTGACAACATTCTGAAACACCGGAAAGGTTACCACTACTATTTGGTTAAATAAAGATGTAAAAAATAAAACAAAAACCCTATCACATAAAAGAAAGGATGTTTTAATGGTAAAAAATTGGGAAAGAAAATCTCAGAATAAAGGACAGTCCTTTTAAATTGGATGAATATAGCTTTAAAGGAAAAGAAAAAAGGACTATCTCCCCCTTCTGTGGGCCCAGGAAAATGTCAGAGACCAGCATCCCAGTAACCAACTGGTTTATAAGAATCACATCCACCCTGATTCTGAAGGGCCCACCAGTTTATAGTTCATGACACTATGCTGCCCCCTGGTGGGCAAAAGGAGTTGCTGTAGCAGCTAAAGGGCGTCTCAAAATACACTTAAGGCCTCCTCCCAGCAATTACTTGTATGTTCATTTAACACCCACCATGTGCCAAGCGGGGGCCAGGTGGGGTGAGGACACATGGAAATGAGAGAACCCGGCCCTCGCTCTCAAGGAGGTTTCCTATAACACTGATGTGCCAAACAGAAGTTGACAACAATGTTTGGCTTTGGGTGTTGAAATGTCGGCTCCCCAGCACCATCCCCCCTGCCTGCCAGAGGCTGCATCATGGAACCCAGTCAGCCCCTCAGCGTCAGAGCAGGCCTGTCACTTGGGTCCAGGTGGCCACCTAGAGCTTTATCTCCAGCCCTGCCCCGAAGCCAGGGCCCGCATGCACTGATGAAGCTGGAAGGTGGCTGGTCCCGCACAGGGCGTTTCTGCTCTCAGCTAGCTCTTCAGCAGTCTCACTCCTACCTATTCAGCCACCCGTGGGGCAGGCAAGCCTACGTTTTCCATGAAGTCCTTTCACGCCTACTCCAAACCCACGAGGACCTCTATGACCTCAAGATTCCTCTCTACCATCGTTTCCTCTAATTTTATTTTTCAAGCAGACAAAAAAGTCCCTGATGGTTGAGGCTCTCTTTTAACAGTTCTCTAGCCATCTCCCCTTCTCAGAGCACATCCTGGAGCTCTCAGTTTTCTCCTTTAATATGCAGAGAAGCTCCCTACCTCCTTTCACATATTAGGGCCACACTTACGCCTCATCAAAATATTTTTGTATCAAAAATGGGAAATCGTTAAGTCAGTTTAGGCTAAGTTGTTTGGCTGTGACAGACAATCCCCAGATCTCTACAGCTTAAAATAACAAAGGTTTATTTCTTCTTAATGCTACATGGCCCGTGTGGATCACTTGGGGATAAGGCTGCCAGAATTAGCAAGGAAAAATACAGGACACCCTCAAATAATCAGTAATTTTTTTTGGAATAAGTATGTCTCCCAAAATGCACACTAACAATTATTATCATTTTCTGAACTTCAAATTTAACTGGGAATCCTATAATTTATCTGGCAGTGCTACTTGGGGGCTCTGCTGCTCGGCCCCATTCTGGACCCAGGCAAACATTACAGGAAGAAAGGGGATATGGCCATTTGCACACTGGCTCTTGAAGTTTCCTTCTGGAATATATAGCATTTCCAATCCCATCTTTTTTTTGTTTTGTTTTGTTTTGGTCAAAGTGGGTCATTTGGTCATTCCTAACCTCAAAGGGTTCTGCCATGTGCCCAGAATGAGAGAACACCGGGCTATTTGTGAAAAGCCCAAATCCCTGCCCTAGTTACATATTCTGGTAACAGCTGCTAAGAAAATACTACTTTCTCCATCTTATTACAATAAATTATATCAAGTATAATCTTTATCCTTGTGATTTCTATCTAATGGCTTACTATTGATTTCTAGTAAGCAGAGAAAGCTTTCCTTACCCATTTAAATACATGGAGACAACTAAACGCTCCCTTTCAACTTTTTTTCTCTGCATTAAACACCTCCCCATGCCTCCCGTATTTCCTTTGATATAGTTTCCAACCCTTTACCATCTGGTCACTGTCTACTTGGTTATATCTGACTGCGAAGTGAATGTGATGGGAGAAAAACAAAACAAAACAAGAAAAGGTGGTTTCTTGTAGGCATAAGCCAAAGATGACGTTTTGTGTAACCCTTTGTTTTTGTTCCCTGTATGGCCTACAGAAGATCAGCAGTTTTTCAACCCTCAGCAACAACAGAATCACCCAGAGAAACAAATAGGTGAGGTACACGCTTCTCCACCAGGGATTCTGATTCAGTTGGCCTGGCCTAGGCCTGGGTGTCTGGACTTTGTAGCAGTTTTGTTCTGCTTATCTATAGCTACATAACAGACCAACCCCAAACGGAGGAGCTTAAGGCAAAAATAGTCATTTTATTATTATCTTTCCTTGTCCTTGGGGCTGACTAGAATCAAACATATAAGAAACCAACTAATATTTTAAGAGAATTATATGGGCAAAAACGCCACCAGCTTGGAGTAAAAGAGACTGCACCCATTTGATACTTAAAACAAACTTTGCCAACCCCCCAACATTTTATAGGTTGGGAGTGGGCTGAGAGCTCTGCTTAACCCCAAAGAGACCATATTCCTTTTTAGATATAGCAAAGGAGAATAGTGAAAAAGGAAGGACCTCTCAGTGGACAGAGCCAAGGACCATGGAGAACAGTGGACTGGGGAGTTTCTCTGGGGGGAAAAGAATCAGTGGGAGCTAATCAAAGAATGTGCCCCTCCCCTCCCTTAGGACAAGGGGCTGCTTGTAGTATCTGCTTGGAGGGACTGGAGGGATGGTTAATACTCCCACGTTGCCACCTCCAAGTGGGAGTGTTTATTGTGTTCCTGCCCCTAATTGCATATTGAGTTTGTCTGTGGGAACAAGTGACTTACTTAATTTCTGAAGCATCCCCACCTAAAGGAGGCACATCCAAACTTGCTAGAGAGGTGCTTGTGCTTATGCATGGATCCTGGACTTTGAGCTCAGAATGGCACCTGGAGGGGAGTTTGACATTGTCTCTCTCGGGGAGGGTAAGTGTCCGCTTACATGCGCAGGGAAAGGAACTGGTGGTGGATTATGTTCTTATTCACCAAATATTGTGGTACCCTTCTCTGCAGGGCCTCTCCCTGTGGTGAGAGGGCTTTACATCCTGATCCTTTGGTATTCAGTGTGACCATTTGATTTGCTTTGACCAGTGACATGTGTGTGTCAGAGGTGACAGGAGCCACTTCTGAGCAGAAGGATTAAGAACCCCGGTGTTCACTTTTCCCTCTGCTATGACAACTGGCGATGTTCTCGATAGAAGCTGCTTTTCCAGCCTTGGTCCTGGAGTAAGGATGATGCAGAACAGAGCCACAGCTGACCCACAAAGAATGCAGCATATAAAAAATTAAACTTCTGTTGTTGTAAGACCCTGCATGCTAATACTAATGAAGAGGGGTTGGGCACCCTGACAACTCTGAGCAGCCTTGGGTCTCTCTTGCATGATGACTACCAACTGCAGAAGAACACAGCCTTTTGGCTGCCCAGTTTTACTGTCCTCTCTGAGGAAGACTGAGTCCCTTCACATTTCAGCATGCCTGCCATCAACAGTAGGTTTTGGAGACCATCCTGGGAAGTGCCAGCCTCCAGAGAACCTCCTGTTGACAGTATTCATCTCTGTGGAGCAGAGACTGTGGGAAGACTTTTGGTATTCTAGGTTCTGAGCTAATAAAAGCTGGCTGGACACAGCCAGGTATTTCAAGATGGTGGCAAGTCAGAGGGTCCTTCCATTCTTACCTGCTGGGGATTTCTGTTGCCTTGGTGACATCTCAGTCTTGGCATTCTCATTACATGATGAAGACATTGGTGGTGACAGTGGGAAGGATGAGAAGATGAAAGAGGTGGTACCCATAGCTGGTTCTAGACAGCAGAACTGAGGCTCAGGTATTGAGGTAAATTAAAGATACTTGTCCCCTGAAATCTGGATCAGCCTCAATCATCCAACAGAACCAGCACACCAACAGAATGTGGCTGAAGCAATAGTGTATGCCTTCCAAAGCTAGGTCAGAAGAAGCCTTGCAGCTCCTGCCTTGGTCTCTTCAAATGCTACCTCAAGACTCCAACTTACTGTGTAAGAAGTTTGGCTACCCTGGCATCATCATGTTGGCATAGTTGTATTCAGGTGCTCCAGCTGACAGTCCAGCTGAGCCCAGACTTCCAGCCAGTCCTGCCCAGGTCCCCAAAATGTGAGTGAAACTGTCTCGGGCCCTTTAGTCCAGCCAACTCACCATCGAAATACCACAGACTGACCTCAGTTAATGCTGATATGCTAATAACTGGCCTGCTAAATATGCTAAATTTGGCCTGAATTCCAGACCCACAAAATTATGAGATATAATAAAATGGTGTTTTCTTAAGACAGGAAAGTAATGGAACAGATACACATGCACTTACTACTCACACCTTGGTGCCTGGTTTTTCTTTTCTCTTAATGTGGATCCTTCATGTTGCATGCCTGGATGCTCTAACCAGATTTCACGAGTTCGGGGGTATGATTAGCCTGGGATCTCCACCTTCAACAGGGATTATCCAGATAAACTCTTCATTCAAACAGGGTTTGGGTTACCCTGAGGGCCCAACTTTGTTCTCAGCTTAAGTCTAACAAGTAATCAATCCAGTGTTTAGTGAGCACCTCCATGGGGAGGGAACTATGCTGGATGGTAATGTATGAGGTCTTGCTACAGAAGGTGAAAGAGCTCACTGTGGTTTAACACTCACATGCTCAATTAATTTTGTTTCTTACAGTTACCTTGTGAGGTAGGCATTATTTTATTACATGAACAAGTAAGTTGAGGTCAGGCTGCAGAAATAGTAAGTGCCAGAGATGAGTTTTGAACATCTAGCAGGCTTATCCACCAAACAGGCTACCATGGATGTTAAAGCCTTATGAGACCATGAGATGTTAAAGCCTTCATTTTATAAATGAGAAGATTGAGGACCAAGAAGAGGGCATAATATCACTGCTGTGTTCTATCACTAACCACGAATTCTTTGGCCAGTACAACTCCATCCTGGTCCTAAAGGGTTTCTGGAGTGCAGGCCAAAACCATGTTGAGTGAGTGTCTTTAGAACTGTTGCTTTAGGAGGGAGGTAGAGGAGATGATGTTGGCACTGCCCTTTCTTGTATGTTCCCAGAGAATGCAAGCCTTTGGTTATCCTCCTGTTTACCTCCTGGCTGAGAAGTGGGGGCTGTAACTTGGCCAATGAGCAGTTTGTGGGCCCAAAGCATTGTATTGGTTTTATGGGCTTTTCTTTGGAGAAAGCATCCTCCAGGAAACCATCCATCCCTGAGGTTTGGGATAAGTCACAGAGAGAGTTCCATTTTTGCTTCAGAGCATGGAAAAACAGAAATAATAAGTCACTGGGGCTGTTCATGAATCGGAAGTTACTCAAAAGACCATTCCTGGCTTGTCCTGGATCTCATGGTCTGCTGGAATAGCAAGATCCAAGCCCGTACCCATCAGCCACAGTGGGAACTGTGAAGAGGCTCGTGCAGAACATGAAGTATTTACAAGTGGAACAGGAACCCTGTGTGACCCTGGAGAAGTCCAGATGGAGTGAGTAACTCTAAGTTGAAGTCTCTCTGGAGGTTAAGTATTTATGAAGCACTTTGCACCCACAAGGTGAATTTCAATCATTTATCATCCAAACTCACAATATCACAGTAACATGTAAGTTTTTGTATTATGGCTGATGACCCAAACTTGAAATACTGCCTGTAAGACGGGATATTTTCATGCACTTGGGACATGTTTTTAATGCCATTGTGAAGCAAGATCAGGAACTTTTGAACTAAATACCTGAGTCTTGATCCAGACCCATCATTACCATGCAAGCCTATAATTCTCTCCTGTGGCACTCCTGTGCTGGCTCTCCTGTTGTCAGGCAGCAGTGAAAGGTGAATTCTTTCATATGAATCCCTGACAACTCTTTTCTCTTTATTCCACAGCATTGTGATTTGCCTTTGTGCAGCCCTTTTGTTCTGAGATGACCAGATGACATATTGGGATGTTGATGATTTTGAATATGTGTATGGCTGAGAAGATCACACCAATTAATTTTCATTCAGAATTCAAGGTGAAAACTTCTTTGGATTGTGGCAGTTAAAGCTGTTTGAAAAACTAGGGACTTGATTATGTTTTTTTCCTGAAATCTCCAAGAAGCCTCCAGGAAGGCATAGCTATATTTTAGTTCTCATTCAACTGTTCATGTGACCCCACTCACGAAAGGCCTTCTTTACATAATCTACCTTAATTTCTCCAATTGTTTAAAACCCTATTCTACTTTTTGGCTAGAATTATTGACCATAGGATCTAAAAGGATTTTTATAGGTCATTTGGTCAAACCCTCTCATTTTACCAATGAGGAAACCAGATTCTAAAAGGAAGACTAGAATCCAGGCATTCCAAGTCTTCCTTCCATACCCTGTTTCAGAATCCTGTGGTGTTTGATGTTGTTAAATGTTTTTCCCATAGCTATACAGAATGCATTTTCACCTTGGATTTTTCTATATTCCCCAACATGCATTGCACAGGACTCATCCACAGCCAATTAATGGCCACGTGCAGTGCTGTGCTGAGAAGAACTTAATCAGATCTGCTCATGGCTGGCCCTCTCTCAATGGTCAAGTTTCTCCCCCAAAGTGACCTCTGCAGAGAGGACTTTAGCCACCCTAGCTAAAGTGACATCCCTCCCCCATCCTCTCAGCCATACTCTATCACCTTTCCTTGCTTAACTGTATTTCTAGCACCTTTCTTTATCTGAAATGATCAATCATTCTTGTGCATTGCCTCTTCTCCTACTGGAATGTGAACTCCAAGAGGGCAAGGACTTTGTTTCTCTCATCCACTACAATGTCTCTGTGCTTTCTAGGGTGCAGATATGTAGGAAAAACTCAGTAAATATTGGAATTGATGGACAAATGCTGTATTGATTAGTGGTGTCTGCCAGTCAGTGGATAGACAAGTCATGATGTTGGTGCCAAGCTTTTGTCATCATAGGGTTGGGTCATTGGACAACCAATCCTGGTTGACAAACTGGCTTCCTCCTGACATGCAGCTTGATTTGGCTTGACCAGTCATTAGGTACTCTGGAAATAGGAATTTCCTTAAATTTAAATCCTTAAATCACCAATTAAGAATTTAAAAGGAGAAGGGCACATTTTTCTGCTGTTATCTCCTTTCCTCAAAAGTATTATAGTGTCTTATTGATCACAGAACTTCTATGATATTATGCAATTCTTCCCACAGCAAATATTTATTCATTGACCACTTGTGTTTTTTCAGTGCCATTTTAAAGGGATTTTTGACTTTCCTATTAATCTAGAATAGCTGCACCATAGTATATAGTACACAGTGCACATTGGTGTGACCAATTAAGATTCAAGTGTACAAAGCCATGAGCAAGTTCAGGTAACTATCCAAATTAAACTGTTTTAAAGTAAGGTGAGCAGCATCCATTACCTTAGCCCTGAATGTTGGCTGTTTTCATCCATCCTTTCTTGGAAGTCAATATTTGAAATAGGCTAGCGTAAAGCAGGAGAGGTTTGGGGAAAAACAAACAAACAAACAAAAAAAACAAAGAGGGATTTAATGCTTATATATAAAGTTACAAATTCATCTTGATTTTTTTTTATCTCTTTTTAAAGAATTGTGGTATATATGGAAACATTTGTAGCAGGTAGAGGTTTTTGGAAATTGGCTCATTTTTAACCCAATCAGTACTGTTATTTCATGTCAAAAGCAAGATATGTTTCAGTGCCCTGGTAAATCTGATCTGATTTAATATTCCCTAGCACTCTGGAGTTGTATACCATCTCTACTCTCCTAAATTTGATGGTGTCAATATGACCTGACATTTAATTATTTGCATAGCCTATTTAAAATTAAAATAGCAACAGGCACTGAGTTCTTTTCAAGTTTTAATACACTCTCCCTTTAAAAATATATTTTTCATAAATTACTCTGCTGTCTGGCAGGCCATCACATTCTTCAGTTCCTGTAATAAAAGGGGAATGGTGCTATGTGGGTGTGAAATGTGAAACGTGGAGGAGAACACCGTGGTTAAACAAGAGAGGACACTGCTCAAGTCCATTAATCACAGTGCCTGTTAAATCTCTGCAAGTTGAGAACTGTAGCATCCAGGGATTTGATTAAAGAGGAAATATAAAATGGCAGAAGAGGTCCAGTAGCCTCCTGGGCAGGTCACATCTCAGAGCCCCTGATAAAAGGATGTTGCTTCCGGTAGGGTTTGTTTTCCCAGGGTCATTTTTTTGGAGTTTATTTGCTAAGGAAGGGTGGGTTTATTTGCTGAGGAAATGTGAGTTTATTTGCTAAGAAAAGCTCCAATGTTTCCTTCTCTTGGGTATTGGAAAATCACCAAGTCCGTATTACAGAAGCTTGCAAATCTCTTCAGGCCAGTGTCTCATGTCTTTCCATCTTTGGAAGACCCTGATTCTCCTGATTTCCATGTATCACAGAGAGACCCCCTACTCTTTTTATTCCCTCAATTCCAATGTCCCATATCTATGACCACAAGGATTCCCAAGCACTTTTTTTTTTCGCAAGCACTTTGGAAGCATTTTTTAACCCTAGAGGCAATGTCTATTTTCATTGGTGCCACCTGGTCATTCTTTGATTTGTTTTTCATCTTGTTAATCAACTCATTCAAAAATATTGCACATTTATAGCTAAGCTCAAAAATACAAGTGTGAAGAAAGGCAAGAAGACTCCAGAGCTCTTCTCGAAGTGCTTACATCATGGAGGAGAGAGAGGTCCACAAAATATGGCGAGGTCTGGCTACCCCAGAGGCTATACAAGGTCCAACAGGGGCAAGTAGAAAGGAACTCTGAACTCTCTGGGGGCGGTGTCAGGGAGGGCTCCCCGGGAAGTTCTCAGGTGGGAGAGGAGCTGGGAGTCTGGGAACGGGAGACCCAGTGAGAGTGAATGCATGTGCAAGGATTAGAGGTGACATCGGAAACATGGCTTGCTCAGGAATAGCAAATTTGGCAAAAGTGAGTGAGAACGAGGTGTGGAGGTGTGGAGGTGTGGGCAGGCAAGCAGGAGCCAGGTCATAAAGGATCCCTGTTCCAGCGGATAATGGGAAGCCATCCCAAGGTTTTCAATGGGTGAAATGTGTTAGATTTACATGTTGGAAAGACCATTCCTGGGGTAACATGGACAGTAGTTGGGAGTCAGAAGAGATTTGAGTGAAGGAGGAAACTAGGAGTTAAGCTTTAATCTGGATGAGAAATGGCTGGAGCAGGAGGGAAGAGGAATGGGAAAAGGAAATTTGGGACATGTTCTAGAAACCTGCAGGACCAGTGTGAGTTAAGACAGATCTGGTGAGAAGGAAGACTTCAACTCAGTCCAAGGCTGCTTTTACTTTGCTCATAAAACCTCAAGTAGGCAGATGATATGCCATTTGTGACCTACTATTGACTCTCTTGCTTCTAGAGGGGTCCTGTATTTTGGAGGTTTTGGCAGTCCACTTCACTGAGATGTCCACCAGGACAGGGAGGCCAAGGGCTATGGGTTCCGTGGCCTGGCCACATCAGAACCTAAAGCCTCTGATAGTTCCACACAAGGCAAGTTGCACCTGTCACGCTAAGCTCTGGGTTCTGAGTCCTGAGATTCTGGATTGAGCAATTTCCCCTTTTCTCTGCCAGTGCTTCAGGGCCTGAACACCTCTTATGTACTCTGTGTCTTTCTATGGGCAGGAGCTGCCAAGGCTTCTGATACAAAATGAGTGCCTAGCCATTATGGGTGAAAGGAAGAGTCTAGGCCATCTGCTGCTAGTCTGTCTTCCAGCACAGGTAAATGGGTGGATGGTCGTGCCATGCATCTCTCACAGTGGTGAATATGGTAAAGAAGCAGGATTGGAGAAGGATGAACACTTCAGGGCATGTGAGTTTGAATATTTATTTATTTAAAATTTTTTCAACCTGATGAACTCATTCTATGCCAATAAATATTTATTGTTGGATATTTATTTATTTAAAATTTTTAAAATTTTAAGTAGGCTCCACACCCAACATGGGGTTGAACTCACAACCTCAAAATCAAGAGTCACAAGCTCTACCCATTGAGCCAGCCAGGTGCCCCCTATTGTTGGACATTTAGATTGCTATTATTAATGATGGGGTAATGACTATCCTTAGAGTAAAAAATTATTACACATTCTTAATTATTTCCTTTGGTTAACTTCCTTAAAGTAGAATTGTAGGGCCAAAAAGTGTTCAAATTTTTAAGAAATCACAGCACAGTCCATCTGTTTGGGTCCTGTATGTATGAAATATTGAGAGAATTTCTTTAAGTCAGAATTCATTGACAGTGACTAATCCATCACCATTTTATTATATAGTTCACTTTGCATATTTATATAACTTGAAAACTAAAATACTTATAGTGAATTCTGGTGGCAAAGTTTAGTTCTTTCACACTGAGTAAGTGGCTAGAACCCTTGACCAGGGGGACCAAGAGAACAGTCCCTCTTTTAGACTATTTTGGATATTATTCTGCTTATTGCAGATTGCACGTATCTGTGTGAAATTCTTTTTTTTTTTTAAAGATTTTATTTATTTATTTGACAGAGAGAGAAATAGTGAGAGCAGGAACACAGCAGGGGGAGTGGGAAAGGGAGAAGCAGGCTTCCCGCAGAGCAGGGAGCCCGATGCGGGGCTCGATCCCAGGACCCTGGGATCATGACCTGAGCTGAAGGCAGACGCTTAACGACTGAGCCACCCAGGCGCCCCTGTGTGAAATTCTTAATAATTACTTGTGTACTTGTCCAAAGTTCTGCTTTAAGGTGCTGGCTGACTTTATTGTAACTAATTTTTTGGAAAGATGTTACTGCTTGCTAGTTGCCTGTTTTTCTACTGATGAGAAATGGCTGTATGAGGTATGTCCCCCGACTTTCTAGTTAAAAGTTCTGTGTCCTCTGAGGTGCTGAGTAGTTCTAGGAACCATGGTGGTCGAGGAGAATTTAAGTCTGTTCTGTTGGGAAGAGTTTCCTTCTGGGTGGTAGTCTGAGCTGAAAATAGATCTTTCATTGAGCTGTACTGCAGTGATTTCTCACGGAGGGCTCAGCACATGACTGTAGAGCCACTTCACTCCTTCACACAGTGAACACTTATCAAGGATCTCTTGCATGCCAGGCATCATTTGATGACACTTGTGAGCAAGACATACAACACCTCTGTCCATGTGGGCTTCCATTCTTGATGGGAATTCAGACAGAGAGCAAATAAAAAATAAGATAATATCACATAATTTTAAATGTCATGGCGGCAGCAGAAGAGATTGATACAATAAATGTAGCTGGGGTAATGGTGGTAGGAATGCATCATTGGATTGGTGAGGAGGTGATGTTGACCTGAGAATTGAATAATGAGAAGGAGCCAGCCTCAGGAAGATCTGAGGGAAGAGTGGTTAGTGGAGAACATAAGTGCAAAACTGTCCCTCAGCACCGAGTTGGTATGTTGGAGCCACAGAAAGAAGGTAAGGGTGTCTGGGGCAGAGTGAGTGCACAGTGGGTGGTCGGAGATGAGGTGAGGGGCAGGTAGGGAGAGGTGATGTGGACCCTTGTGGGTTATGGTAAGGAAACCAGATACTTTCAAAGTGGGTTGACAAGTTTCATGTGTTTTAAGCAGGAGAGTGGCATGTCTGTTTTATTTTTACAAAGACTGTGGGAAATGGATTGCAAGGTAGCAGAGAGATCCCTTGTCATGGAGTAAATAAAGAGTTTCTGGAAAGAAGGAGTGCTAAACTCTGTTCAGTTCTTCTAAGAGGCTGAGATGAGGACAGAAAAACATCCTTTGGATTTAGCAAAATGGAAGCCATTAAGGACTTAGATAAGAGACTCTTCCTTGCAGAGGTCAGGATGGAAAACTGATCAGAATGAGCTGAAGAGAGAAATGTGCTCAGGAGAGAGACTGGGAGGGAGAAGCTCTGGGCTTGGGAGTGGCCACACAGAAGTAAGGCAAAGGAATGCAAAGGGGATCAAGGGAAACTCTACATACTGGGTGGGGTAACTTCCACCTCATTGCCTTTCCCAGCAACCAAAAAGCTGGCAGCCGGTTAAGTGTGAGGCCAGGAGGTGGGAGGACTTCTGCCTGGAGAAACCGTCCAGGGTAAGATAGAATAACGCCACATACTGACATCTAGGAACCACAGCAAAGGAGTCAGATACTTGCTCCCTCATGCTCAGTGAGCTCACCAGGTAGCATACTGCACTCTGACACACTTAGCTTCCAGTCATGTTTTAGTGCCTTGCTTTTAGACGTGAACAGAAAGCCAGTGAAGAACATATACTCAGAAGAATCCTTTATGATGAAACACAGAGCACAAAACAAACAAACAGGAAAAAAAAAAAAAAAAAAGAACCCGGAGAAGTCAGACAATGCGGAGATCAGACAAAAACTTCCAATACCTTCAGCGACATAAGAGAAGATTTTACATTCATGAAAAACAATAGGATACTGTAATGAAGGAATATTCAGAGAAAAAGATAGAAGGTTAGAAATATAAAATGTGCTAAAAGAATTGGTGTAATAAAGTTAAGGAAATCTTTCAAAATATAAAACATAACACAAATATGGGGAGAAAGCTAAAAAATTCATACCACTATGAAAAAAATAAAAACTGAAAGAAAAGGAAAATTTAGCTATTTGACAAACCCAAGATTTTAAACTGTAATAAAACAAAGTTTTTAGTGCTAGATATTAAATGAAATGAAAAAGAGACATTTATTGACATAAATAGTTATAATTAAGTGGAAGAATGCATTTTAAGGAATATTGGCTTGTTTTTAAAACTATATTCATGCAAAACAAAGTCCAGAGGATATACATCAAAATAAGTATCTCACTGGATTGTGAGATTATGGGTTATAGTAGTTAGGATAGGCTGAACCATTGTAACAAATAGACCCCAATAGTCAATGGCTCAAACTTTTAAAAACAGCTTTATTGAGATCTAATGCACACACTATCCAATTATCTTATTTAAAATGTACAATTCAAGGTTTTTTAGTATATTCACAGGTATGTACAGCTATGACCACGGTGAATTTTAGAGCATTTCATCACCTCAAATAGAAGTCCTATACCCTTTAGCTAACTGTCATGCTTTATTCCTACATTGCTAACCTCCCAACGATAAGCAACCACTGATCTACTTGCTGTCCCTGTAGATATCCCTATTCTTGACATTTAATATGAATTGAATCATAGAATATGTGGGCTTTTGTGACTGACTTCTTTCACTCCGCATAATGTTATCAAGGCTGGTCAGTGTTGTGGCACGTATCAGTACTTCATTCCTTTTGATGGAATTTACTGCATTTTGTTTATCCATTCATCAGTTGATGGACATTGGGTTGTTTCCCGCTTGTTACAATGCTGCTAT
Organism: Neomonachus schauinslandi; assembly: GCF_002201575.2. Taxonomy (NCBI): domain Eukaryota; kingdom Metazoa; phylum Chordata; class Mammalia; order Carnivora; family Phocidae; genus Neomonachus; species Neomonachus schauinslandi. The sequence goes on along the minus strand of NC_058405.1, from coordinate 97,128,293 downwards.
AAACATTCAAGTACAATTTTTTTGTGTGTGTGTGGAATATATTTTAACTTACCTTGGGTGTATATACCTAGAAGTGGAATTGGTTGGTCATATTGGTCACTCTGCATTTAATTGTTGGAGGAATTGCCAGATTGTTTTCTTAAAGTGGCTGCATCATTTTAAATTCCCACCAGCTGTGTATGAACATTTCAATTTTCCATATCCTCACCAATTTGTTCATTTTTTTTTCTCATGTTTCTTATCTTTGTTGTCATATCTAAGGCTCCTTTGCCAAATACCAGGTCATGAATGAAGATTTACCTCTATGTTTCTTCCTGAGATTTTTATAGTTTTAGTTCTTACGTTAAGGCCTTTGATTCATTTTGTATTTATCTTTGTATACGGTGCGAGGTAAAGGTTCAGTTCCATTCTTTTGCTTGTGGCTATCCAGTTGTTCCAGTGTCATTTGTTGAAGACTATTCTTTCTCCTTTGAATGGTCTCAGCACTCCTGTGGAGAACAGTTGACCATTGATGTATGGGTATATTTTTGGACTCCCAATTCTATCCCATTGATTTACATGTCTAATCTTGTGCTGGTACCAATCTGTCTTGATTACCATTGCTTTGTGATAAGTTTCAAAATTGGGAAGTATATTCCCACCTATTTGTCCTTTTTCTGGATTTTCTAAGCTATTCTGTGTTCTTGCAATTCCATATGAATTTAGAAAAGGCTTGTCAAGTTCTACAATGAAGTCAGCTAGGATTCTGATAGATACTGCTTTGAATCTGTAGATTGGTTTGGGGATGATTGCCATCTTTTAAAATTTAACTTAATTTTATTATTTTTTTATTTATTGAAGTGTAGTTGACACACAATGCTACATGGGATGATTGCCTTCATAATATAATGTTGAGCCTTTGATCCATAAGCATGACATGTTTATTTATTTACTTAGCTCTTTAATTTCTTTCAATAATGTATTGTAGTTTTTAGCATATAAATTTTGCACTTCTTTGTTAAATTTATTCCTAAGTATTTTATTCTTTTTAATGCTATTATGAGTGCAATTGTTTCATAATTTCATTTTTGGATAATTTATTACAAGTGTATTAAAATACAATTGATTTTTATGTATTGATGTTGTATCTTACAACTTTGCCAAGCTCATTTATTAGTTCTAATAGGTTTTAGTGAATTCATTAGGATTTTCTATATATAAGATCATATCATCTGTGAACAGAGATAGTTTTACTTCTTCCTTTTCAATATGATTTCCTTTTATTTATTTTTCTTCATTAAGTGCTATTATATACTGAATGTTTGTATCTCTCCCAAATTTATGTTTAAATCCTACCCACTGATGTGATGGTATTAGGAGGTAAGGTCTTTGGTAATGTGATCAAGTTTTGAATGCAGAGCCTTATAAAAGAGATATGAGGATACAGTGAGAAGACTGGTCAATGAACCAGGAAACATGTTCTCACCAGACAGAGAATCTGTTGGTGCCTTGCTCTTGGATTTCCCAGCTTCCAGAACTGTGAGAAATAAATATTTGTTGTTTAAGCTACCCAGTCAGTGGTGTTTTTCTTATAGCAGCTCAAATGGGCTAATTGCCCCAGCTAGAACATTTAGTACAATGTTGAATAGAAGTGGCAAGAATGGGCATCTTTGTCTTGTGTCTGATCTTAGGGGAAAAGCCTTCAATTTTTCACCAGTAAGTAAGATGTTAGCTCTGGGCTTTTCATAGATGCTCTTTATCAGGTTGAGGAAATTCCTTCTGTTCTTAGTTTGGGGAGTGCTTTTATCCTGAAATAATGTTGGATTTTGTCAAATGTTTTTGCTGTGTCTATTGAGATGATCATGTAATTTTTGTTTTTATGATATAATGTCTTACATTAATTGATTTTCCTGTTTTAAACCAACCTTGAATCTCTGGGATAAATCCCACTTGGTCATAGTGTACAACTTCCTTTATACATTGCTGGATATTGTTTGCTAGCATTTTTTTTTTTTAAGATTTTATTTATTTATTCATGAGAGACAGACAGAGAGAGGCAGAGGGAGAAGCAGGCTCCCAAGGAGCAGGGAGCCCGATGTGGGACTCAATCCCAGGACCCTGGGATCATGACCTGAGCTGAAGGCAGACGCTTAACCATCTGAGCCATCCAGGTGCCCTTTTTGCTAGCATTTTGTTGAAGGGTTTTACATCCATATTCATAAGAAATATTGGTCTGTAATTTTCTTTTCTTGTGGTATCTTCCTGGTTCTGTCATCAGGGTAATACTGGCCTCACAAAATGAGTTGCAAGGTGTTCTCTCCTCTTCTATTTTTGGATGAGTTTGTGAAGACTTGGTGTTAATTCTAATTTAACTGATTGGTGGGACTCAGTGGTGAAAACATCGAGACCTGGGCTTTTCTTTGTGGGTAGTTTTTTTGATCGGTAATTTAATCTCTTCACTTGTTTTAGGTCTATTTAGATTGTCTACTTCTTCTTAAGTAAGTTTATGTAGTTTGTATCTTTCTAGGAATGTGTCCATTTCATCTAGTCTAACTTATTAGCATGCATTGTTCATAGTATTCCCTTAGAATCCTTCTTATTTCTGTAGGGTTGGTAATAATGTTCCCTCTTTCATGTCTGATTCTAGTAATTTTGAGTCTTTTATCTTTTTTTAACTTACTGTACTTTTTAGCTCCAGAATTTCCCTTTTTTAATAATTTCTATTTTTATTGATATTCTACATCTGATGCAAAATTGTTATTAAGCCTTCCTTTACTTCTTTAATCATGCTTTACTATAGTTCTGTGAACATATTTATAATGGCTACCTTGAAACCTTTTTTCTGTTAAATCTTTTGTCTATTCACTCTGACAGGCAGTTTCTGTTGCCTGTTATTAGTCATACTTTCCTATTTCTTTGCATTCCTTGTAATTTTTTTTTAGGGAAACTGATATTTTAGTTAATATATTGCAGCAAATCTGGGTATTGGTTTAACTCCCCTCAACACTGCCTAGGCTTTTTATTGTTATTTGCTTGTTTGCTTGTTTAATGACTGGCTGGATTATTTTAGTGAAGTCTGTTCCCTGCCTTCCCCACGGTATTAATCCTCTGATGTTGCGCCTCACCCTAGGATGAAACCACATGGCGGTGGTACTGATAAAGCTTTCTTCTACTCCTTTCACACACAGCTATTAAGCTCCATTAATTGACAGCGATTGCTCCAGGGTTTTAACAATGCTCTGGAGTATATATTCCTCTGCAAACTAATCTAATTAAATTGTGGTTCTTTTGTAGGAATGATTTTTGTGGTTAGTGTTTCATATTTGTTCTGATCTCAAGAAAGCTCCTCCCAGCTGTGTTATTCCTCATTTCTCTACTATAGTAGCCAGCCTACAGTCTAGGCTGTATCTTCATTGATCCATGGAATCTCCTTCCAATTGCCTTTCACTACAATCCTCATTATTCATGAGAGCATTCTGAGACTTGAACTTCTACATGCTCTGTTGAAAATGAAGTCAGTTCTTTTGGGAAGATATTAGGAGCTATCTTTTTTATGACCTGCTTCTTCCCCTAAGCAAAAATCTTTGAGGCAGGACTCTGGGGCTGAGAGTAGGGAAAATGGCAAGCCTCTTTGAAGGACACCCCCACTCTAGGAGCTGCTGAACATTGTTAGGGTGCAGCAGCCTGGGTTCTTCTCAGCTTGCCTCTTCTGCTATGGAACCACTGATTTGTGAGTCAAAGAAAGGACCATCAGGGCCCTAGTATTCTCAGTGTGCCACACCCAAGGTAGAACCTCTATTCCATGAGTAGGAATTGGGTGGAAGAAGGGAATCTCCATTTCTTAATCACACTTGCCCAAACTTAGCTTTAGCAATAAGGTACTGAGGATGGAATAAGAAACACAGATATCTTGTTCCCAAGTAGGAGCCCTGGGCTCTTGACTGAAGTAGTCTAGGATGGAGTGTCCAACTACTGAGCTGGAGGGAAAGAGAAGAAAGGAACAGTATTGACTCAGATACCATAGACTCTCATCTTTCTGTCTGAATTTTCATAGATTTTCTTGAATAGGTACTTCTTCCTTTGCTTTTTACCTTTAGGACCATTACCAAAGGCTTTGAATAATTATTTTTTAAAAAATAATTTTCACCAGTTTCATTGGGAAGTAAGTCAGTGGCACTTCTTTTTTTTTTTTAAATTTTTATTGTTACATTAATCACCATACATTACATCATTAGTTTTTGATGTAGTGTTCCATGATTCACTGTTTGTGTATAACACCCAGTGCTCCACGCAGAACGTGCCCTCCTTAATACCCATCACCAGGCTAACCCATCCTCCCACGCCCCTCCCCTCTAGAACCCTCAGTTTGTTTTTCAGGGTCCATCGTCTCTCATGGTTCTTCTCCCCCTCCGATTTCCCCCTTTCATTCTTCCCTTCCTGCTATCTTCTTCTTCTTTTTTTAACATATATTGTATTATTTGTTTCAGAGGTACAGGTCTGTAATTCAACAGTCTTGCACAATTCACAGCGCTCACCATAGCACATACCCTCCCCAGTGTCTATCACCCAGCCACCCCATCCCTCCCACCCCCCACCACTCCAGCAACCCTCGGTTTGTTTCCTGAGATTAAGAATTCCTCATATCAGTGAGGTCATATGATACATGTCTTTCTCTGATTGACTTATTTTGCTTAACACAATCTCTAGTTCCATCCACGTCATTGCAAATGGCAAGATCTCATTCTGTTTGATGGATGCATAATATTCCATTGTATATATATACCACATCTTCTTTATCCATTCATCTGTCAATGGACATCTTGGCTCTTTCCACAGTTTGGCTATTGTGGACATTGCTGCTATAAACAGTGGGGTGCATGTACCCCTTCGGATCCCTACACTTGTATCTTTGGGGTAAATACCCAGTAGTGCAATTGCTGGATCGTATGGTAGCTCTATTTTCAACTTTTTGAGGAATCTCCATACTGTTTTCCAGAGTGGCTACACCAGCTTGCATTCCCACCAACAGTGTGGGAGGGTTCCCCTTTCTCCACATCCCAGCCAACATCTGTCATTTCCTGACTTGTTTATTTTAGCCATTCTGACTGGTGTGAGGTGATATCTCATTGAGGTTTTGATTTGGATTTCCATGATGCCAAGCGATGTTGAGCACATTTTCATGTGTCTGTTGGCCATTTGGATGTCTTCTTTGGAAAAATGTCTGTTCTTGTCTTCTGCCCATTTCTTGATTGGGTCATTTGTTCTTTGGGTGTTGAGTTTAAGAAGTTCTTTATAGAGGGGCGCCTGGATGGCTCAGTTGGTTAAGTGACTGCCTTCGGCTCAGGTCATGATCCTGGGGTCCCGGGATCGAGTCCCGCATCGGGCTCCCTGCTCGGCAGGGAGTCTGCTTCTCCCTCTGACCCTCCTCCCTCTCATGCTCTCTGTCTCTGTCATTCTCTCTGTCTCAAATAAATAAATAAAATCTTTAAAAATAAAAAAAGAAGTTATTTATAGATTTTGGATACTAGTCTTTTATCAGATATGTCATTTGCAAATATCTTCTCCCATTCTGTCGGTTGTCTTTTAGTTTTGTTGACTGTTTCTTTTGCTGTGCAAAAGCTTTTTATCTTGATGAGGTCCCAATAGTTCATTTTTGCCCTGGCTTCCCTTGCCTTTGGCGAAGTTTCTAGGAAGAAGTTGCTGCAGCTGAGGTCGAAGAGATTGCTGCCTGTGTTCTCCTTTAGGATTTTGATGGACTCCTGTCTCACATTTAGGTCTTTTAACCATTTTGAGTCTATTTTTGTGTATGGTGTAAGGAAACGGTCCAGTTTCATTCTTCTGCATGTGGCTGTCCAATTTTCCCAACACCAATTGTTGAAGAGACTGTCTTTTTTCCATTGGACTTTCTTTCCTGCTTTGTCGAAGATGAGTTGATCATAGAGTTGAGGGTCCATTTCTGGGCTCTCTATTCTGTTCCATTGATCTATGTGTCAGTTTTTGTGCCAGTGCCATACTGTCTTGATGATGACAGCTTTGTAATAGAGCTTGAAGTCCGGAATTGTGATGCCGCCAGCTTTGATTTTCTTTTTCAACATTCCTCTGGCTATGCGGGGTCTTTTCTGGTTCCATACAAATTTTAGGATTATTTGTTCCATTTCTTTGAAAAAAGTGGATGGTATTTTGATGGGGATTGCACTGAATGTGTAGATTGCTCTAGGTAGCATTGACATCTTCACAATATTTGTTCTTCCAATCCATGAGCATGGAACGTTTTTCCATTTCTTTGTGTCTTCCTCAATTTCTTTCATGAGTATTTTATAGTTTTCTGAGTCCAGATCCTTTGCCTCTTTGGTTAGATTTATTCCTAGGTACTTATGGTTTTGGGTGCAATTGTAAATGGGATCAACTCCTTAATTTCTCTTTCTTCTGTCTTATTGTTGGTGTATAGGAATGCCACTGATTTCTGTGCATTGATTTTATATCCTGCCACTTGACTGAATTCCTGTATGAGTTCTAGCAGTTTTGGGGTGGAGTCTTTTGGGTTTTCCACATAAAGTATCATATCATCTGCAAAGAGGGAGAGTTTGACTTCTTCTTTGCCAATTTGGATGCCTTTGATTTCTTTTTGTTGTCGGATTGCTGTGGCTAGGACTTCCAATACTATGTTGAATAGCAGTGGTGAAAGTGGACATCCCTGCCGCGTTCCTGACCTTAGGGGGAAAGCTCTCAGTTTTTCCCCATTGAGAATGATATTCGCTGTGGATTTTTCATAGATGGCTTTTATGATATTGAGGTATGTGCCCTCTATCCCTATCCTCTGAAGAATTTTGATCAAGAAAGGATGCTGTACTTTGTCAAATGCTTTTTCTGCATCTATTGAGAGGATCATATGATTCTTGTTCTTTCTTTTGTTAATGTATCACACTGATTGACTTGTGGGTGTTGAACCAATGTTGCAGCCCAGGGATAAATCCCACTTGGTCGTGGTGAATAATCCTTTTAATGTACTGCTGGATTCTATTGGCTAGTATTTTGGTGAGAATTTTTGCATCCATATTCATCAAGAATATTGGTATGTAATTCTCCTTTTTGATGGGGTCTTTGTCTGGTTTTGGGATCAAGGTAATGGTGGCCTCATAAAATGAGTTTGGAAGTTTTCCTTCCCTTTCTATTTTTTGAAACAGTTTCAGAAGAATAGGTATCATTTCTTCTTTAAATGTTTGGTAGAATTCCCCTGGGAAGCCATCTGGCCCTGGGCTTTTGTTTGTTGGGAGATTTTTGATGACTGCTTCAATTTCCTTAGTGGTTATAGGTCTGTTCAGGTTTTCTATTTCTTCCTGGTTCAGTTTTGGTAGTTGATACATCTCTAGGAATGCATCCATTTCTTCCAGGTTATCTAATTTGCTAGCATAGAGTTGCTCATAATATGTTCTTATAATTGTTTGTATTTCTTTGGTGTTGGTTGTGATCTCTCCTCTTTCATTCATGATTTTGTTGATTTGGGTCATTTCTCTTTTCTTTTTGGTAAGTATGGCCAGGGATTTATCAATCTTGTTAATTCTTTCAAAGAACCAGCTCCTAGTTTCGTTGATCTGTTTTACTGTTCTTTTGGTTTCTATTTCATTGATTTCTGCTCTGATCTTTATTATTTCTCTTCTGCTGGGTTTAGGCTTTATTTGCTGTTCTTTCTTCAGCTCCTTTAGGTGTAGGGTTAGGTTGTGTATTTGAGACCTTTCTTGTTTCTTGAGAAAGGCTTGTATTGCTATATACTTTCCTCTTAGGACTGCCTTTGTATCCCAAAGATTTTGAACAGTTGTGTTTTCATTTTCATTGGTTTCCATGAATTTTTTTAATTCTTCTTTAATTTCCTGGATGACCCATTCATTCTTTAGTAGGATGCTCTTTAGCCTCCATGTATTTGAGTTCTTTCTGACTTTCCTCTTGTGATTGAGTTCTAGTTTCAAAGCACTGTGGTCTGAAAATGTGCAGGGAATGATCCCGATCTTTTGGTACCGGTTGAGACCTGATTTGTGACCTAGGATGTGATCTATTCTGGAGAATGTTCCATGGACACTAGAGAAGAATGTGTATTCCATTGCTTTGGGATGGAATGTTCTGAATATATCTGTGAAGTCCATTTGGTCCAGTGTGTCATTTAAAGTCTTTATTTCCTTGTTGATCTTTTGCTTAGATGATCTGTGCATTTCAGTGAGGGGGGGTGTTAAAGTCCCCCACTATTATTGTATTGTTGTCGATGTGTTTCTTTGCTTTTGTTATTAATTGGCTTATCTAATTGGCTGCTCCCATGTTAGGGGCATAGATATTTACAATTGTTAGATCTTCTTGTTGGATAGACCTTTAAGTAGGATATAGTGTCCTTCTTCATCTCTTATTACAGTCTTTGGTTTAAAATCGACTTTGTCTGATAAAAGGATTGCCACCCCAGCTTTCTTTTGGTGTCCATTAGCATGGTAAATGGTTTTCCACCCCCTCACTTTCAATCTGGGGGTGTCTTTGGGTCTAAAATGAGTCTCTTGCAGACAGCATATAGATGGGTCTGTTGCTAATGTAATTTCAACTGGTCCCCGGAATTGAGCTGGATATCTACTGGACCACTCTGATCACCCACGAAACCAGACTGAGATGTAAGAAGATCTGGATCTCTACAAATATCGCAGGTGGTTGGTTTTGAGGTACGAAGCGGGGAGCCGTGATTCCGCAGGCAGATATTGGAGGATAAACGGAAGCGGGAGGGTGCCTGGCCATGGGGATCCTGCACTGCCGGTGAGCAACAGCCTCATGTGCTGCGGACGGGCACAGACTCGCAGACCGGTAGCAGCTGGAAAAGGACTTTAGGGCAGCCCCCAGTGTGGAAACCCAGAGTGGCGGGGTCGCGCCTGCAAACTGCAGCCCCCCAGTCGGAAACCCAGAGTGGCGGGGTCGTGTGCATGCCAACTGTGAGCGGTTGGCAGTTTTAGAAGCACAAAGGGCAGAGACGTGCCCCGTCCTGGAGGCAGGACTGGGGGAGCTGCGGGGGGGTGCACAACCCAGGCCGCTGCAGTTTATAGCAGCACGGACAGAAACGGAGGTGGTGTGGCCTGGAGAGCTCACTGAAGAACAGACTGCGGTCTCTCTGCTCTGAGGCAAAGGGTTGGCAACAGTCTCTTCTGCTCTGACTCACTGAAGAGTCGCAGAAAGCCACCAGGAAAAGCCGCCAGAGAACAAAAGCCCCAAAGACTGATTCCCGCTGAGCCCATCCCCCACCACAGGGGGGCAGGGCAATTCTGCCCGAACAGGGTTGCCTGAGTAACAGCGTGGCAGGCCCCTCCCCCAGAAGACAGGCTGGGAAAACAAGAGGCCAGCAACCCTAAGGTCCCAAGAAAACAGGTGCATCTTGCTTGGGTTCTGGTCAATAATTTGGACTCTATACATTCCCTCAAACACCCATCAACAGAATGACTAGGAGGAGGAGCCCCCAAAATAGAAAAGACTCAGAGATTATGACTTATGCTGCAGATTTACAAATGGATGCAGATATAACCAAGATGTCAGAGATGGAATTCAGGCTAGC
>NC_058405.1:97116644-97118733 GCF_002201575.2 Neomonachus schauinslandi | reverse complement strand
CCATCCATATGCTGTCTACAAGAGACTCATTTTGAACCTAAAGATACATCCAGACTGAAAGTGAAGGGATGGAGATCCATCTTCCATGCCAGTGGACCTCAAAAGAAAGCTGGGGTAGTAATTCTTATATCAAACAAATTAGATTTTAAACTAAAGTCTGTAATTAGAGACACAGAAGGACACTATATCATTCTTAAAGGGTCTGTCCAACAAGAAGATACAACAATTGTAAATATCTATGCCCCCAACATGGGAACAGCCATCTACATAAGCCAACTGTTAACCAAAATAAAGAGTCATATTGATAACAATATGTTAATTGTAGGAGACCTCAGTGCTCCACTCTCAGCAATAGACAGATCATCTAAGCAGAAAATCAACAAGGAAACAAGAGCTTTGAATGATACATTGGACCAGATGGACCTCATAGCTATTTACAGAACATTCCACCCTAAAACAACAGAATACTCATTCTTCTCAAGCGCACATGGAACTTTCTCCAGATTAGACCATATATTGGGTCACAAATCAGGTCTCAACTGATACCAAAAGATTGGGATTATTCCCTGCATATTCTCAGACCACAATGCTCTAAAACTGGAACTCAATCACAAGAAAAAATTTGGCAGAAATTCAAACACTTGGAAGCTAAAGACCACTCTGCTCAAGGATGTTTGGGTCAACAAGGAAATCAAAGAAGAACTTAAACAATTCATGGAAATCAATGAGAATGAAAACACATTGGTCCAAAACCTATGGGATACTGCAAAGGCGGTCCTAAGGGGGACATACATAGCCATCCAAGCCTCACTCAAAAAAATAGAAAAATCCTGAATTCACCAACTAACTGTACACCTTGAAGAACTAGAGAAAAATCAACAATCGATGCCTAAGCCACGCATTAGAAGAGAAATAATTAAAATTAGAGCAGAAATCAGCAGCGCCTGGGTGGCTCAGTCATTAAGTGTCTGCCTCTGGCTCAGGTCATGATCCCAGGGTCCTGGGATCGAGCCCCGCATCGGGCTCCCTGCTCAGCAGGAAGCCCGCTTCTCCCTCTCCCACTCCCCCTGCTTGTGTTCCCTCTCTTGCTGTGTCTCTCTCTGTCAAATAAATGAAATCTTAAAAAAAAAAAATTAGAGCAGAAATCAATGAATTAGAAACCAGAAACACAGTAGATCAGATCAACAAAACTAGAAGTTGGCTCTTTGAAAGATTTAATAAGACTGATAAACCACTGGCCAGACTTGTCCAAAAGAAAAGAGAAAGACCCAAATTAATAAAATTATGAATGAAAGGGGAGAGATCACGACCAACACCAAGGAAATAGAAACAATTATTAGAAATTATTATCAACAACTATATGCCAATAAACTGAGCAATCTGGATGAAATGGAGGCCTTCCTGGAAACCTATAAGCTGCCACAACTGAAACAGGAAGAAACTGACAACCTGAATAGGCCAATAACCAGTAATGAGACTGAAGCAGTGATCAAAAACCTCCCAAAAAACAAGAGTCCAGGGCCTGATGGATTCCCTGGGGAATTCTACCAAACATTCAAAGAAGAAATAATACCTATTCTACTGAAGCTGTTTCAAAAAATAGAAACAGAAGGAAGACTTGCAAACTCATTCTATGAGGCCATCATTACCTTAATCCCCAAACCAGGCAAAGACCCCATCAAAAAGGAGAATTTCAGACCGATATGCCTGATGAATATGGATTCCAAAGTCCTCAACAAAATCCTAGCTAATAGGATCCAACAATACATTAAAAGGATCATCCACCACGACCAAGTGGGATTTATCCCTAGGATGCAAGGGTGGTTCAACATTCTCAAATCAATCAGTGTGATAGAACACATTAATAAGAGGAGGGAGAAGAACCATATGGTCCTCTCAATTGATGCAGAAAAAGCATTTGACAAAATACAACATCCTTTCCTGATTAAAACTCTTCAAAGTATAGGGATTGAGAGAACATTCCTCAGGTTCATAAAATCCATCTATGAAAAACCCACAGAGAATATCATCCTCAATGGGGAAAAGCTGAGAGCCTTTCCCTTAAGATCAGGAACACATCAAGGGTGCC